>NC_089495.1:2237357-2497357 GCF_036850765.1 Saccopteryx bilineata
AAAGTTGGTCCGGGCGCTGAGGATGGCTCCATGGCCTCTGCCTCAGGTGCTAGAATGGCTCTGATTGTGGCAGAGCGACACCCCAGATGGGCAGAGCATCGCCCCCTGGTGGGTGTGCCGGGAGGATCCTGGTCTGGCACATGCGGGAGTCTGTCTGACTGCCTCCCCGTTTCCAGTTTCAGAAAAATACAAAAATACAAAAATACAAAAATAAAAATAAAAATAAATAAAAAGAACACGGACATTAAATTCGGATGACGGCTTACGTTCAGTGGAAAAGTTCCATCGAGGCTGCTCCGTCAGTGGCCAGATCCCTGTTTTACTGGGGGTGACACACACCCCGCCTCCCCTTCGGGCTGCACTGGACACAGCCTGCAGTGTGTACAACGGTGCCCCTCAGGGTGCAAGGGCGAGGGTCCCTCATGGAACCTCCTAGCTGTGCCATCTGCACCCAACCAGTGAGACCGGCTAACTGGACCGCTGGACGTGAGCGTTCCCGATTATTGTAAATGTTCTGCGTCTCCTTGCGCTGCGCTCCCCAGCTTCAGCCAGCGGGGGGTTTTAGCCCATTTCTGTAACAGCTTCAGCCAGCGGGGGGTTCTAGCCCATTTCTGTAACAGCTCCAGCCAGCGGGGGGTTCTAGCCCATTTCTGTAGAAGCCCTTCGCTCCTGAGCAGGTGGGCAAGGACCTTCCCCCGGGCCTCACCGCCCTCAAACAGACGGCTCTTTCCGGGTTTCAAGAACGAATAGAAACACACTTAAAGACTGCTCACGTGGGTGGCTTCTCCTGGTGGCTTCTTTCTGTATGGAAAGCGTGCGAGGAGTTTTGGTACGTGCCGATTGCAGGTACACGGAAGATAATTTCTGGATTGTCTAAGACCTGCCGAACAAAAAGTCAGTCTGGGCTTCCAGAGTTCTCAATTATTCCTCTGGGACTTCTGAGAGGCACACAGGAGGACCGCCCAAGCTGCCCCCACCTGATGGAGAGCTGGGGCACCACCAGCACATCTGCCCCCCCTCGTCTGAGGGCTTCCGGGGGGGGCACAGCCTCCCCCAGGCGGCCCTCTGCAGGCTGCAGATGCAGACAGCTCTGGGGGGAAGGGGTGCAGATTCCCGGGGGGAGGTGGCTCGGAGCCTGCATGGAGCTGCCCCCGCCAGCGCCCCAGGCCTGGGGCAAGTCCTGTGAGCAGTGGAGGGTCACTTGCTGTCACGCTGAAGACAGGACGGAGGTCCACGGTATTAATATTAATAGACGCCTCCTACCGACCTGCATTGTTAACACACCGGCCTCCTTGTGGAAGAGGGACGGACTCAACCAGGTCCTCAAGGGCTCAGCTAAACACTGACGAGGGAGGTGCTTACCAGGCAGAAGAATGAAGCTGATAACACGGATGTTTTAAGCAAAAGTTATAACCCTGAAACCATCCCTGAGCCCGTCAGAGCGAGACAGGCGCCCGACGCTTTCACGGACACGTGGAATCTCACGGACAAAATACACTAACACACAAAACATACAGACACAGAGACTCCCAGAGACAGAGAACAGACTGGCGCTGTCAGAGGGCGGGGGCGGGGGGGTGAAGGGAGTCAACAAAAAGTAAAATAAAATGAATAAAGGACCCAGACAACAGTGTGGTGAGAGCCAGAGGGAGGGGGCGGGCCTGAGGGTAAAGGCGGGAATGAAATGAATAATAACTAAGCGGATGAATGAACCGAGGTCCAGTCAGACAAACCGGTGGCTTTCACGAGGGTGCATAAGGTCTAATCACTGCTGCAGGCACAGATTTGGTCCTTAAAACCATCAAGTGGAAACACTCAACCGCTCAGGAGTCGGATTTGCATGGGGCTGTGTCTAAGGGACCCAGTCCAGGATGCTCGTTACATTCTGACACAGACTTTCCACCAGCAGTCAGAGCCACCCCATCATGTATATGCAGCAGAGCCCACTGTGAATAACATGGGTCACTGTCCCCACATTGGGGCTGATGCTGGCTGTGGCCACAGGACACCATCCTCTGGCTAGAGGAATACTGCCCAAGGCAGCGAAGCCATCATCACCCTGCATGCTATAAAATCCTAACCTTTGTGTTTGTCTTTATTTAATTTTGCTAGATTAACTTTGTTAAGGAATGAACAAACAAACAAATGAATGAAAGAATGCACAAAGGTTTCCCTCCGGCTAAGCCAACGGAATGTTTGAGGGGACGTTCGATGTTGCTTAGTTACGTGTTCAGGAGTATTTGGATGTCCTGTGCTCTGTGACTCATAATTAACTCAGTGGTATCTCACAGGTCGTATCTCCCAGATGAACATGCATGTCTCTTAGTTTTAAATGCTGTGTTGAAAATGTGTTTCATGTGTACGTTTCAAAACTGAGAAATCCTTCTATTTCAAAATATAAAATCCATAGTCCATTATCTTAAAAATAATAAATTAAAATACTGAGTTACCAAAAATGGAATCATCTGAGGTTTAAACTTCATAAAATATATATTGTATGCTATTATATAACTTTTTAAATTAGATTTTATTTATTCATTTTGAGAGACAGAGAGAGAGAGAGAAGGGAGAGAGAAGGGGAGAGGAGCAGGAAGCATCAACTCCCATATGTGCCTTGACCAGGCAAGCCCAGGGTTTCAAACCCATGGCCTCAGACTTACAGGCTGACGCTTTATCCACTGTGCCACCACAGGTCAGGCATAGTGTGCAACTGTATTCAAAAGTTTTAATGCTAAATATGTGTCTTTCTAAACAAGATGCAATAATTATGACAGTGATACAAACATCATACGACTATCACAACCGTTTCTAACTTAAGTCAGACTAAAACTTAACATTTTGAAAAAAATACTGCATAAAACTTCAGTTGTTAAATGCAAATGGTCGCTTGCAGTTTCTTTTGTTTAAGACATGAAGGTGTATGTGTTCATTGACTCCTGGAAAAAATCTCTAGCTGGCTTTAACCTTCATTTTCCCTCTCTCTCTCTCTCTCTCTCTCTCTCTCTCAGAAAGGAAGCATGTTGAATTTACAAGCTATTTCATCATCAGGCAGAATGACTGAACATTACCATAATCTACAAAGAAACCTCCCGCTTTGCATAAATTATTCCTCATTAATAGCACAGTGCAGTTGCTTGCTTGAATAATGTCATTGTCAACAGTATAAAAAGAACCTGCTTTTGGAAAAGAAGTTGGCCATCCAATTCACCAAACAGGGTGACAGCCAATTTTCATCGTAACCAAAAAACATTAAAGTAATTTAAAAAAAACAAAAAAGACTGTAAAATTCAGAGTCGTTTCCTAAATTGTGCTTTTGGTTCTTATCCCCCCTTTGAGACTTCGAGCTCACCGACTCCCAGTCCCCACTGAAGAATCAGCCCGGCCGGACGTCACTGACCGTCCACCCTGGGGAAGGCACGGGTGTCTGCTATCATTCCAGCAACACTCAGATTGGGCTGTCCTCTCTGAGGCAGGCCCTGCCGGCCGGTCAGGGGGAAGAGAAGCAAATGCTGGTTTGCCTTAACTCACCGTTCGCCCTGGGAGCTCCTGAGACAGAAAGGAGTAACGCAGAGACAGGGAGCGCAGACTGGCATCTGTCAGAGGGTGTGGGCTGCGGGGTGGGGGGGCTGGGTGGGAAAGGAGGAAGGAAGGAAGGAGGGAGGGAGGGAGGGAGGGAGGGAGGGGAGGGAGGGAGGGAGGGAGGGAGGGAGGAAGGAAGGAAGGAAGGAAGGAAGGAAGGAAGGAAGGAAGGAAGGAAGGAAGGAAGGAAACACTCACAGACACACAACAGTGTGGTGATGACCAGGTGAACAGAGGGGAGGGGGAGGGGGGAGAGGGGACAGGGGACCGATGGTGACAGAGGAGACACAACTTGGGGTGGTGAGCACAGTATCATAGACAGGTGATCTATTATAGAACTGTACACCCCAAACCCATAGGATCTTATTAACCAAGGTCACCCCAATAAATTCAATAAAAAATCAAGAAATGTTTTTCAGGAGGGGGGAGAAAGGGAGTTTCAGCTCACACCGCCGGTGAACTCACGTGGACTGACCCTTGTAAAACGTACTGAACCCTCTTAGCAGTGTGAACATTCACGGACATCATCATCCTCGTGCCTCCTGATGGTGCAGATCCGATCCTCACAACAGTTTTCATTTTAAAATTGTGTAAGGCAACATTCAGAAAAGGCAAATGTTTGTTCTTCTTGTTTCCATAAATTGGTTCTCAAACATACATGATTTTAAGTTAATAAAACTGGAACTAATTTCATTTTTGAAAAAAAAAAACAAAAACAACTCACCCCCGGGGGTCAGCGAACATGAGAAAAAAGCTCACTTCTGCAAGGGTTCCCCCAGAGAAATCAGTGTGGAATGGGAATGGTCATCTTCAGGGGACACGTGACAAGACCCCCCGGTGGGGTGCTGAAACCAGGAAGGCACCAAACCCACGGTTCCCCCTCCACGCCCCCCTCTTCACAGAACGGAAGCGCCTGGTGGCCTCCCTCTGGAGTCTCTGAATGGCCACCTCGCTACATCTGTGCTGGGGTGGGACACTGCTCAGGAAAGTGGGGGTGACCAAACACAGGCACTGCAGTACTGGACAGTCCAGCAGATGACCCAATGGTGACTGAGGGACAAAGGGGCAGTTGGAGAGGCCGGACAAAGGTGTGAGTCATGTCCAGATGGGGAGGGGCTGGATGGTGTGCGATTTCATCACCCACTCACGACGGTGTGCCACTGAAAATGACCGGTGCAGGGCCGGGTTCCGGAACTCTCTGCTGACTGTTTCTAGACTGCAGCCGACCACGGGGAACTGAAACCTTGAAAAACGTAACCGTAGATAAAGGGGCGGCTGTGCCCGCCTCACAGTGGTGGCACGGGGCTTAAATCGGTGCACTGGAGGCTCGCGGTGCCGAAGAGAAAGAGGAGGGAAGAAAGGGGCAGAACTGTTCCGGCTCACGGTACCTGCCGGGCTGCGACCGTCAGGGAACTGCTCCGTGACCAAGGGCTGGAGACGACCCTCTACCTGCTCTGATACAGAGCGTATCATATGTAACGATGTAGTGTGTATGCGATCTATCGGGACCATGTACAGCACTTCTATATTCACCCCTGACCAGGAGGTGGCGCAGTGGATAGAGCGTCGGACTGGGACATGGAGGACCCAGGTTCGAGACTCCCGAGGTCGCCAGGGTGAGCGTGGGCTCATCTGGTTTGAGCAAAGCTCACTAGCTTTGACTCAAGGTCGCTGGCTTGAGCAAGGGGTTACTCGGTCTGCTGTAGCTCCCTGGTCAAGGCACATATGAGAAAGCAATCAATGAACAACTAAGGTGCTGCAACGAAGAATTAATGCTTCTCATCTCTCTCCCTGTCTGTCCCTCCCTCTGTGTCTCTCTGTCCATCTCTCTGCCTCTCTTTCTCTCTGTCTCTGTCTCTGTCACACACACACAGAAATTACATATTCACATACACATATAGAAGTACCTATGTACTGATTTATACACACACATGCCCCATCCGGAGGGACTGTCCCACCTGCACAGTCCTGCTGCCCGGTGTCTCACAGCCGAGTGAGGACGGTGACAGAGAGGAAGGGAGGTGATTTTCATGACAATGAACTTTGAAAACTCAGTGAAGATAAAGACAGTGGCACACAAGGGCGCACAAAGCCATTCTGTGGGTGGCCACGCACAGGCAGGAGGGACGAGGGCCACGGCCCCAGTGTCTCTCACGTAGTAACCCAGACACGGCGTGGTCCCTGTGACAGGCTGTGCCCCGTGAAGACTGGGGGAGCCCCACCCTGAGGAACAGGGCACCGCCCCATTCCTAGATGAGCCGCAGGTCCATGCCAAGCCCATCGTGCAGGGCTGCTGGGGGGACTCCAGGGGGACGCCCTCTGAACCGAGGCACTGGGGTGACAGCTGGGTCCACCCTGAATCGCGTCCCAAAGTGCTTTCTCCTGGAGGCAACGGGCGGTTTTCCCGTGGACTGCTGTCCTCTCCCTCAGGCTCTGTTCTGAAAGGTGAGAGGCACCAGGAGGGAAGGGCCTCAGGGTCCTTAGGGAACTCATTCCTCAGAACCCGGCCCCGTGCTGGAGAAGGGGGTGTGGGCTTCTCCAGGGAGCTCCCCACTATGCCCGGGGAGAGCAGTGGAGACCAGCTGTGGGCACACACCTGTGGTCCATGAGGCCACAACGGACCAGGTAGAAACAACTTCAATAGTGATTAATAGCTTGACCAGGTGGTGGCGCAGTGGATAGAGCGTCGGACTGGGATGCGGAGGACCCAGGTTCGAGACCCCGAGGTCGCCAGCTTGAGCACAGGCTCATCTGGTTTGAGCAAAACTCACCAGCCTGGACCCACGGTCACTGGCTCGAGCAAGGAGTCAGTTGGTCTGCTGAAGGCCCACGGTCAAGGCACATATGAGAAAGCAATCAATGAACAAGTAAGGTGTCGCATCAAAAAATTAATGATTGATGCTTCTCATCTCTCTCCATTCCCGTCTGTCTGTCCCTATCTATCCCTCTCTCTGACTCTCTCTCTGAAAAAAAACAACAAAAAAACCAAATCAAAACCTGATTCTTTAAAAAAAAAAAATTAGCGATTAATAAACGGACCCAAGCCAGGGGCTTTGTGGGCTCCAACAACCTTGGACTTGGTCAGCACCTCCGTGGGTTTGCAGCCCCGGGTCAGTCTGAGGGTGTCCCCACACAGAGGGCAGGGACCTGGCGTGGCCAGCACCCCTTCGTGTGTACGGAAGGCTGACACGGCTATCCCCCGGAGCCAGGACGGAAGGAGCCGGACAGACACCCAGCCTGGAAGTCCCCCCACTGGCAGCGAGAGCCACTCGGCGCTCTCGTCCGCCCCCCCCGCCCCCCATGTATCCGGTAAAGAGTGACGTAAGCCATGTCGCTACTTCCTGTCCTTCACATCTCCCCTAATTTTTAAATGAGATGTGTTCATGTCGTCTCCTGTCTCCCTGAAGCTTCTTAAAGGCACGAATCCAATGTGACATCTCATCGGCTCAGCGTGCCGTCCGGGGAGCGTCACGGTTCCGTGTCCAGGACTGTGACCTCAGGCTCTGGCCCTAGAAGGTGAGCCAAGCGATTGTTTGCAGAAATGCGGTACTGTACCCTTCCTCTCGCTGATGGGTCCCTGTCCCACAGCACCCTAAGCTCAGGACAGGATTCCTTTAGAAAATATGACAGCTTCTTAGCACTCTTTACGTACAAAGTCAAACCTTAGACTTCTGTCCAGCTGTGTCCTCAGGACACATGTGATGACCAGTATGCAGTGCAGTACAGATCAGCCCCTTGGGCCTCTGTGCTGCCCATGTTGGGTGACCATGTTGGGGTGACCGTGTTGGGGTGACCGTGTTGGAGGTTACTGTGTTGGGTGACCGTGTTGGGGTGACCATGTTGGGTGACCGTGTTGGGGTGACCATGTTGGGTGACCGTGTTGGGGTGACCATGTTGGGGTGACCATGTTGGGGTGACCATGTTGGGGTGACCGTGTTAGAGTGACCGTATTGGGGTGACCGTGTTGAGGGTGACTGTAGCTTACTATCCAAAATGTGTTCATATGTGCGTCTTTGAAGAAGCTATGGGAACATGTCAGCCCCACATTCAGGGCTAATATCTGCACTGTTTTTGCTATGTTGACACCAGTGGGTATTATTGATATATCAAATGGTGATTTTGACAGTAAAATAACCATCTGAAGTTGCTGCAAAAGAATCATATATATCATTATTTTTATTTACTGAAGCAGAAATCTGATAGCCCTAAGGAGAAAGAAGGATGTTTAAATGAAGTATTCATCTATGAGAGAATTTCTGCAAAGCTGTCAAATTTGAATGCTGACCACATCTATGTAATTTTAAAAATTCATTCAATTGGAACAATCTCACCCAGCATTTCTGTCCCCCAGGAGAAGTTGTGAGTCACCACGGGACGGAGTGACTTGACAGGAGTGTCACTCCACGGTTGCCGTCGAGTCCCCGCTGAGTCGCTAACCTAGGGAGCAGCCTCTGCTCAGTGCACCCCCAAAATTAAACACACGTTTGTTCTCATGGGGGGGTCCTGAAATGTTTGTATACGGTCCAAAATGACGGCTTTCTGTGATGTGTGATAGAAAGAAACCTGTCAAGTTGTGGATTTTCTTTTAAAAGATAAGTGTGGCCCTGGCTGGCTAACTCAGTGGTAGAGCATCGGCCCAGAGTGTGGAAGTCCCAGGTTCAATTCCCAGCCAGGGCACACAGGAGAAGCGCCCATCTGCTTCTCCACCCCTCCCCCTCTCCTTCCTCTCTGTCTCTCTTCCCCACCCGCAGCCAAGGCTCCATTGGAGCAAAGTTGGCCCGAGCGCTGAGGATGGCTCCATGGCCTCCGCCTCAGGAGCTAGAATGGCTCCAGTTGCAATGGAGCAATGCCCCAGAGGGGCAGATTATCACCCCTGGTAGGCATGCCGGGTGGATCCCGGTCAGGCGCATGTGGGAGTCTGTCTCTCTGCCTCCTTGCTTCTAACTTTGGAAAAATACAAAAACAAACAAACAAATAAATAAAAGATAAACGCCCACCAGAGCACCTCCTCACGCCGTCATTAGAGGAGCAGAGTCGGTTGGTCCCAGATCTGAGACGCGGCCGGCACACGGGAGCAGAGCCTCCGCAGCGAGGGCCAAGTACCTGAAGCAGCAGCAGGAGTCAGGAGCGGCCCCTCTGGGGCCCAGCAGGACTCCCGCCCTCCTGATGAGATTCATTCTGGATTGTATTGCCGTAAGCCCCCCCCCCCCCCAGCCACAGGAACATTTGTCTGCGTGCTTCCTCTTGGAGCGACAAGAAGATTCACCATCATTTATCTCCCAGCTCCAGACACACAGCGCAGGACCCTGACGCCCGACATTCCTGCTCCGTACTCGGGCGGCTGCTGCGGTCACGGCCCAACTCCAGGCAAAGGAGCCAGGGGCCGCGTCCAAGGGCATCACGTGGAACGCGCCGGGAGCGTCAGCATCCCGGGCCTCTCGTCCCTGCAGTGTCCCTCTCAGCCTGGCCCTGTCCCGCCTACGCGTCTCTGAGCTCAGGCCGTGTGACTCACTCCATGTGAGCTGCCTGCCGCCTCCTCCCCTCACGGAGAACATCGCGGACCTCCTGCGGACGTCAGGAGTCCCCTGACCTCGGGGTGGGGGAACAACGGGCTCCTGCTCTGTCCCGGGTCCCAGGTGGTGATTGGGATTCTCCTCACCTCCACCAGCCCAGCTGCCCCGTCACGTGTGTGCTGAAAATACCGATGATTACTCCGCCCGCTAATTTCACATGGGATCTTTTTCAAGACCTTTTTTTTTTTCCCCTCTCAGATGTGCTTTGGAGTTGACTAGTCAAGTCAGACGTTTAGAGCTGATTTGAAAAGCCTATTCAGGACACTCAAATGGCCAGTCTTGTGGCTGAAATTTAAGTACCAGGCAGTCAAATTCAATGAAAGCTAAGACATATATATATATATATATATATATATATATATATATATATATATACACACACACACACACACACACACACATACCTGCTCACAGAAATTAGGGGGCATTTCAAAATGACTACGAAGTTATAAAATATCTCCTAAGTTTTGTGAGCAGTATATATAGATATATATTACAATTTTGCATGATACTCTTAATGTTTGTACTATCTTTCCTTGTATTTCCCCATGTAAGTCTTCAGACATCTCTGTTCCCTTTTAAGAATAAAGAAGCAGAGGCCCAGAGAAGCGCAAAGAACGTAATAAATACATTGTTCTTCCTTGCGAGCCCGATTCTCACGGCTACACTGATGGCCGGACTGTCAACACGTGACCCAAGCTGTTGAATTTTCTTAAATTCAGCGGAGGGAATCATCGATGTAAGGGCAGAATTAAACGCGGAGTCGCTCTCTCTGACTGTCGTATGAATTCTTTGACCTTTTCAGTTTGCCTGTGTACCCACCGCCTACATTCCCACAGCACTGATTTATCTTTTTATGTCCCTTCCTTGAATGAAAAAGAAATAATGTGATGGAAATCACAGTGACTCCTTTTTTTTAAATTTTTTTCTAAAGTGCTGGTTCCATAAGGGTGGGACACACTCAACTTTAGGGTCCTGAGTCCCCCGGACTGTCATTGTTTTCCTTCTAGTTTCACTATCTGCTAATATCACTCTTTTTCTAAGAATACGGAGCACGTCAGCAAGTCGTGAGATGAAACTGATATTTACGCAACGTTAGATGTCTGTCACCAGTGTTTCCTGGGCTCCTTTCTCCTTCCTTCCCTGGGATGAGTTTCTGTCTCTGTTCTTCCTTGTGATCATGGTTCTTCTCAAGGTGAGTGTGACCCCACAGTACCCAGAGAGCCTCTCGGACATTATTTATAGAGGGTATTTATTTTTCATGTGCTACTAAGACATTTATTGGAGGTAGTGCACATTTGATAGTACATTCAACAACCAGTGTAACCAGTGTCCGCACGCATCGTGCCAACAGCGACTTCTACACAGTTCGTGTGACACACAGTGCCCAGTAAATTCATCACGAACGTATATCGTCAACGTCCTAGCCCCTTTCAGGAATCTAGCTCCTGGGAATCAAAATGTCTGTTTACAAATAGACTTTGACACTGATCTCATAATTATGTAAAATGGAAGAGAAAGTAAAATCCCACCAAAATATAAAGTAGAAAACCCAGCTAGGTAACTAACACCATGGGATTCGGGGGAAAAATAACTAACAAAAGTTACAAAGTAGGAATTACTTAAATGCTTCAAGGGGAAAAGCAGGGTAACAGTGTTATTTACCAAATGATTAACTTTATCTTTTCCCCTTGTAAGAGCATTTTCCCATAATGCATAGGTAACCGTTGTTCGCTGAGAAGGGTGTTGCTTGTACTAACTGAATTCTTCCTGCATACCGTCCACTGCCTTGCTACCTGTTAATACCGCTACATTGAAACAGCTATAAGACAGAAAGGGTGGCTGCCAGTTCATCTGTTTTTCTCTTTGATACACAGTATAATTTGGGGGCAGTTGCAGGCATTTATGAACATGAGCTGAAACGCTAGGCCCTGTGCCATACAGCAGTGTGAGCAAAATGGGACATTTCTTTTCCTCACCCTGACATGGAAATGCCTCACTCCTGAAAAAGAAACATCCAACTATAAAACACGGGAATACAGCCCAGTGGCACGGCTGTCAGGCCTGGAGGACGAGGGAGATCTCCACCCACCTGGGACGATGGCCACCCCTGCCCCAGACAGAAGTCGCCCACCTCATGGGACTGAGAAGCAAGGACCCCCTGCAGAGGGTCCCTGGGGGTCCCCGGCGAGACTTGGCAGCTCTGGTTTAAGAAATGCCCCGGACCTGACTGATTCAAGGGCCAAGGTGGGAACCAACATCCATTGCAGGGAAACTGAACAAAAGAGGAGACACAGTGCCCCAGTAGTCAAATATGCTCTCTTATAGCCTCTTATAAAAGAGGCTGCAGCCTGACCGGGCGGTGGCACAGTGGATAGAGGGATGGACTGGGATGCGGAGGACCCAGGTTCGAAACCCCGAGGTCACCGGCTTGAGTGCAGAGTCACTGGCTTGAGCGTGGGATCATAGACATGACCCCATGGTCGCTGTCTTGAGCCCAAGCACTGCTGGCTTGAAGCCCAAGGTCACTGGCTTCAGCCCAAGGTCGCTGGCTTAAGCAAGAGGCCACTCACTCTGCTGTAGCCCCCCAGTCAAGGCACATATGAGAAAGCAATCACTGAACAACTAAGGTGCTGCAACGAAGAATTAATGCTTCTCATTTCTCTCCCTTCCTGTCTGTCTACCCTATCTGTCCCTCTTTCTGTCTCTGTCTCTCTGTCTCTGTCACATACAAAAAAAGACTTGCATATTTTTTTAATTAATAACATACTGCTCATGTATCATTTCTAGTTATTGTGGCCGTTATTTCAATAACAAAGGAATATCATGTTTTCTTAATGGCACTGTGAATGAACTCGCAGTCTCACTGAAGTTATTTGCAGCATGCATGTCAGTCATTAAATTAAATAGGTGATGATCATGAAAGTGGGAGATATAGTTAATATGAACACATCATGGCGAGGCTTTTTTTTTTTGCCTGAAGTGACTGAGAACCTAACAGGGAAAACTCATGACCTTTAGGGGTGGTGCTCTACAGCAAGGAGGCGTAGCTTAAGAGTTTAAATAAGAAATGACCGGCATTTATTTTTAATCACGTATGCTCTGGTTTTGTGAATACCTTCAATATGTTTATATATATATATACATACACACACACACTCACATATATTCTTTTTTTTTTTTTTCATTTTTCCAAATCTGGAAATGGGGAGGCAGTCAGACAGACTCCCGCATGTGCCTGACTGGGATCCACCCGGCACGCTCACCAGGGGGCGATGCTCTGCCCCTCTGGGGTGTCACTCTGTTGCATCCAGAGCCACTCTAGCGCCTGAGGCAGAGGCCAAGGAGCCATCCCCAGCACCCGGGCCATCTTTGCTCCAATGAAGCCTCAGCTGCAGGAGGGGAAGAGAGAAACAGAGAGGAAGGAGAGTGGGAAAGGGGGAGAAGCAGATGGGCGCTTCTCCTGTGTGCCCTGGCCGGGAATCGAACTCGGGACTCCTGCATGCCAGGCCGACGCTCTACCGCTGAGCCAACCAGCCAGGACATCACATATATTCTAATTTATCCTCTTAGGGTCCTCATACCTGTCAGAGTAAACACATACATTTTTTTTCTCATATGTTCTGAGCTTCCTTAATGACTAAACCAGAAAGGTAAATATTACTATGCTGGTGAAGATACTTAAATTATTGTCAAGTTGTTTACTATTCATTTGTGTGAACCACATCAGGGTAAGGTCGGTCTCCTTTGGTTGATTTACGTCTGTTTGCAGGGTATATAATAGTGACTAGGACATAGTAGCTAATAAATATGTTCAATGAAGTAAAAATACAGCATTACAAGCGCCAGTGAGTCTTACCAATCTCATCCATAGCAAGGAACACAGGGCAGCAGTTGCACGAGCAGCAGTTTCTCACGCCATGACTGTGAGCCTGGACCACCCACCCTGACCGCCCTGGTTCAACATGACCAGGGTGTTCTGATGGCCACACATCTGCTGTTCCCAGACTCCCCACCTACTGACTCGTGGGACCTCCACAGGAACCCTGTGAGACCGTCACCATCGTTAGTGCTGTTTTGTGGATGATGACAATGAGCTCCCAAAGTTTCAAGGACCCTGCTCAATCCGCATGCCATCTGAGTGGCACCTGTGGCTCACCCCCGGGCGTAAAGTCCATCCTAGGGGACTCAGCTGAGCTGTGTGCTGGGACGGGAGGACTGCCTCTCGGGGTCCCCAGCTCAGGCACAGTCTCAGGCAGAGGGAGGGTGTGACGTCATCATATCCGCCCGAGTGCCCCTGAAGACAGGCTGTTTCTGGGACAGCCACGGTCCTCAACGCCATACAGATACATTCTCTACACCCCCACATGCTTGCGACGCAAAATTGTTGTCATCACGCCTAACATTACGATTAATATGTTTGCATATAAGAAGTTTTTTGGGCTAATGTCTTAGGGCTAAGATATAGAATAGGGTGGTAGACACAATTTTGGTTCTTGGCAAATCACTCTCTGAATAGAAAAATTTAACTCTTAGAATAGGGAATTCTCTGCTTCGTCATATTTTTTTGAGTCTTCAGTAGTCTCAGAAAGAATGGGCTAGACAATTATTTTACCTAACTTTTGTTTTCATTGAAATGCGTTGCTAAGTAGCGAGGTTGTTATAGGTATATATTATATACTATGAAGTTATGTATATCTATATAAACATAAATTTTACTCTACATATAACACATTTACATACATGTAAACAGATAACTGGGTCAAGATGCATGTTTCATCTCTGTCTGGTGTGGCTTGTTCATTTAACCCGCAGACCACCTCCTCCCTCGGATCCTGTAGACTCCCCCTCACAGTTTACACGAGGGTACTGTGGTCGAGTGTACGTAGGCTTGGACCACTCAGTGTCATCAGAATGCATAGGCAGGGTGACAGCCCCTCACTGTAAACCCTCAAATGCAGGTAAAAGTCAGACCCCAAATAAGGATGGAGTGTGGGTGGGCTGGGCTAGTACCCCAATCAATGTTTTAGTGCAGGTGAGGACGATGATTTTCTTCATTTAACACTTGAACCTATGTTTAAGATTATGGCTCAATGCCCAGAACCAATATCCAAGACTAACTTCAACAATTGAAATATTTATTTCTGAGATTAAAATTTTAAGACCTTATCATTCTTTCCACAGCTTAGAGGGGTAACAGGGCAAATATTTTTTTAGATGCACTGCTTTTTTTTTTCCTCAGCTTCATTGACATATAATTGGCTTTCTATTTTTCATACCTCTTCCTGTGACTAATTTAGAATTTTATTTCATCTCAAAGAAGCCTCTCTAATACTATCTGTGAGGCCAGTCTAGGGGCAGTAAACTCCCTCAGCGCTGGTCTGGGGAACTTAGACGGATGGCTCCCAAGGGCCACCGTGACTTACTCACAGGGAGGGGGTCGTCTTGTAGCGCTTCTCCCTTCATTTCTGTCTCCGGAGCCTCGTGCTTCCACTACGACCCGGGACGATCCCTACCAGGCTGTTCTCTCTGCCAATGTCCGTGGTTCCATCCTAACCCATTTGCGGTTCCTAGCATTGATTGTATGTATTTGCTTTTCTGTGTGTTCACAGGGTGAACACTCATGGAAGGCAAGGACGTTGCACACGGTCTACAAAGAAAAGAGTCGGTGAAATTGAAATAAAATGGATACATAGACGGACACGGTGTGTACAGATGATCTCCCAGACAGAGAAGGAGGTGAACTTAATTCTAGCTGTGTGACTACCTCGCCCAAGCAGAGGGATGGAGACTCCTCGGACCTCCAAGCCCTCACCTCCTTCCGCCGTGACAAGAAATCCTGCTAGTCTCACACGGGGGTCTAAGAATACTTTTACTTGTAGAGACTAGGTTGATGTGAAAGGCAAATATTTTCAGGAAAGAACAACTGCCAAGTAGTATATGGATTCCGTTTCCAGTTTCATAACAAATATGAACATTTTATTAATGGATAGCTTGGCCGTAGTTACCCACTCTGTACACTCCACGGTGATTCTGTAACCCTCCCATAAAGTAAAGGTTACTGCAGAACGAATCATGGCCCCACAAGATCACGGAACATACACGTGGACCTTCCAAGGAATGCAACAGCCCGGAGCACAGTGAGTTCCCA
This sequence comes from Saccopteryx bilineata, assembly GCF_036850765.1. NCBI lineage: Eukaryota > Metazoa > Chordata > Mammalia > Chiroptera > Emballonuridae > Saccopteryx > Saccopteryx bilineata. Next base: position 2,252,661 of record NC_089495.1, read on the forward strand.
AAGTGTTTACAGGGAAGATCGTCCTCATCGGAGACTCAGTTCCCAAAGGGGCGCTGACGGCAACTCCTGGTGCCACGACTACACATGCTGAGAACGTGCTTCCCATTCTGTGTGAGCGAGTCCTGCTGCACGCGAGTGAGGCGGGGCTCGGACACAGCGAAGGCCCCGTGATGTGGGAGGGGCGTTCACACCCCTTGCTCTGCGTGAACGGCAAGACCATCCTCGTATCAGTGGTCCGGTCCAGCTAGCGCGTCATCGCCCAGACTGGACGTCCACGGAGGAATCGCAGCGTCACCGCCCGGACTGGACGTCCACGGCGGAATCGCAGGTCACCGCCCGGACTGGACGTCTACGGAGGAATCGCAGCATCACCGCCCGGACTGGACGTCCATGGAGGAATCGCAGCGTCACCGCCCGGACTGGACGTCCACGGAGGATTCGCAGCGTCATCGCCCGGACTGGACGTCCACGGAGGAATCGCAGCGTCACCGCCCGGACTGGACGTCCACGGAGGATTCGCAGCGTCATCGCCCGGACTGGACATCGCCCGGACTGGACGTCCACGGGGGAATCGCAGCGTCATCGCCCAGACTGGACGTCCACGGCAGCGTCACCGCCCGGACTGGACGTCCACGGAGGAATCACAGCATCACCGCCCGGACTGGACGTCCACGGAGGAATCACAGCATCACCGCCCGGACTGGACGTCCACGGAAGATTCGCAGCGTCATCGCCCGGACTGGACATCGCCCGGACTGGACGTCCACGGAGGAATCACAGCGTCATCGCCCGGACTGGACGTCCACGGCAGCGTCACCGCCCGGACTGGACGTCCACGGAGGAATCACAGCATCACCGCCCGGACTGGACGTCCACGGAGGAATCACAGCGTCATCGCCCGGACTGGACGTCCACGGCAGCGTCACCGCCCGGACTGGACGTCCACGGCGGAATCGCAGCATCACCGCCCGGACTGGACGTCCACGGCGGAATCGCAGCATCACCGCCCGGACTGGACGTCCACGGCGGAATCGCAGCATCACCGCCCGGACTGGACGTCCATGGAGGAATCGCAGCGTCACCGCCCGGACTGGACGTCCACGGAGGATTCGCAGCGTCATCGCCCGGACTGGACATCGCCCGGACTGGACGTCCACGGGGGAATCGCAGCGTCATCGCCCAGACTGGACGTCCACGGCAGCGTCACCGCCCGGACTGGACGTCCACGGCGGAATCGCAGCATCACCGCCCGGACTGGACGTCCACGGCGGAATCGCAGCATCACCGCCCGGACTGGACGTCCACGGCGGAATTGCAGCATCACCGCCCGGACTGGACGTCCACGACGGAATCGCAGCATCACCGCCCGGACTGGACGTCCACGGAGGAATCGCAGCGTCACCGCCCAGGCTGGACGTCCACGGCAGCGTCATCGCCCAGACTGGACGTCCACGGGGGAATCGCAGTGTCACCGCCCGGACTGGACGTCCACGGGGGAATCGCAGCATCATCACCCGGACTGGACGTCCACGGCAGCGTCATCGCCCAGACTGGACGTCCACGGGGGAATCGCAGTGTCACCGCCCGGACTGGACGTCCACGGGGGAATCGCAGCATCATCACCCGGACTGGACGTCCACGGCAGCGTCATCGCCCAGACTGGACGTCCACGGGGGAATCGCAGTGTCACCGCCCGGACTGGACGTCCACGGGGGAATCGCAGCGTCATCACCCGGACTGGACGTCCACGGCAGCGTCATCGCCCAGACTGGATGTCCACGGTGGAATCGCAGCGTCATCGCCCAGACTGGACGTCCACGGCAGCGTCATCGCCCAGACTGGACGTCCACGGAGGAATCGCAGCGTCATCACCCGGACTGGACGTCCACGGCAGCGTCATCGCCCAGACTGGACGTCCACGGTGGAATCGCAGCGTCATCGCCCGGACTGGACGTCCACGGCGGAATCGCAGCCCGCGTGGGGCCCAGGTAGGCTTCCGGAAGTGAGTGTGTGAACAACAGAGTTTATTCGTTACTATTATCTACTGTTGTGCTGTTTTCCGTACAAACAGCTGCAAACCTCCGTCCGCCCCACCCTGTATACTTCTCCTGGTCTAGAGGAGTCCGTGATGCCTAGAAGTGACCCCAGGAGACGGTGGGGTCCCTGAAGAAGAAGGCTTCTCCTCTCTGGATACCGGGCTCCCCCCAGTGCAGGCAGCTAGACTACCCGGAGGAGAAGGGGGAAGACAGACAAATCCGCTGAAGGAAGGAACGTGTGAACGTGTGCGTGTGTGTGTGCGTGTGCGTGTGCGTGTGTGCATGTGTGTGTGCGTGTGCGCATGTGTGTGCGTGTGTTTTCTCTGAATTTTTTGGGATGGCAGGGACAGGGCCTAAGAAATTACCGTCAGGGAAAGTCGCAGGGAATTGGCCACAGAATTTTACCTTGTTCCCTTGGGTCCAGGGATGTTTTTATTTTTCTGGGTCCAGATATAAAGGCCTAGGTTGGATTTTTTTTGTGTGTGTATTTTTTTTTCTGAAGCTGGAAATGGGGAGGCAGTCAGACTCCCGCATGCGCCCGACCGGGATCCACCTGGCACGCCCACCAGGGGGCGACACTCTGCCCCTTCGGGGCGTCGCTCTGTTGTGACCAGAGCCACTCTGGCACCTGGGGCAGAGGCCAAGGAGCCATCCCCAGCGCCCGGGCCATCTTTTGCTCCAATGGAGCCTCGGCTGCAGGAGGGGAAGAAAGAGACAGAGAGGAAGGAGAGGGGGAGGATGGAGAAGCAGATGGGCGCCTTTCCTGTGTGCCCTGGCCAAGAATTGAACCTGGGACTTCCACACGCCAGGCTGACGCTCTACCACTGAGCGAACCGGCCAGGGCCTGGGTTTCATTTTTAAATGAAGCAAGAAGAAAAAAAGAAAAAGAAACAGCACTTTGCCACTCCTGAGCGAAGTCTGGACACGTCTCTCCTCTGCTAACGAGAGCGTGGTAAACGGCCAGCCTCCTCTTCTGCCATAGATCCTCGGAAATTAAAAATTAAATATTAATTCTGGTCTCTGCGATTCTATTCATCTCCATTGGTACTTAATTAATTCATTCCTCCCACCTTTTCTTTGTTTTCTACCTCATTATATTACTCTGTATCACTCGAGCTCAGGCTGGTCACCGGAGGTCATCGGAAAACGCAGGTTATGAACACACTGAATCAACGAGAGGTCGGTCCTGGGTCTCGGGGCCCATCACCCCCCCCCCATGAGACAGACGGAAAGAGTACGTGTGAACGCCTGCCCCCTGTTCATCTCACGCGACCGCGTCCCCCAAAACACGCGTCCTCCAGGAAGGAGCCAGTGCTGACCCCGCTGGCTGGCTGTAAATTTGAGTTTTCCAACCTGCCTGCTCCATCCTCATATAACGGGGTCCACACAACCTCCTATGGGGGCAGCAGAGGGAAGGGCAGGTCTGCTTGGGAGAGAAGCTGTCTGTCTAGTGAAGGCTGTGCCTGTCCACGCATAACTGTCACTGTCGGTGGGACAGCCCTGCCCCCAAGCCCCCAGGGACCCGGGTCCATTACACGTGGGTCACCCCTCAGCCGGCCAAGCTTCTGCCGCCCTTAGAGGGCCACACCCTCGCGATACTGACCGTTCACACGTCTCTTTCTCTTTACTCTGCTTTTCTTCTCCCCCTAAACATCCACAATTTTACCTCTTTTATAAAATATTCATCGTTCTCAGATTTATCCGCCTCATATCCTTTCTCCTCGGACTCTTGGAACCTACCGACCAATAAAGACACAACTGCAAGAGACCCACGGATGCACCTGTAACTTGAGCTATTTCCGTGCCCTCCGGAAAGCGGCTTGCAAGGCACACAGGCGAAGCTGGCCGAGGGTTTCAACAACACAGGTCCTTCTCGGGGCTAATGCAGGGACTGAGGCATTTTAGTGGGGACGGGGCATGAATGGAAAGTGTGGCCCGAGCCACTCACGTGCCCGCTGCCCAGCTGGGCTCTAATCATCGCTAATTGGACGCCCTGGTGTTGGTGGGAGAGGCGGGTGCCCGGGCGCTGTACGGACACCTTCTGTCTAGTGCTCATTAAGGGGAAGGGCTCCCCATCCCGGAGTCCTCCGTGATGGACTCAGGTCTGCTCTGCGCACCAGACCTTCCCGGCGCGCCCAGCAGCCTTCATGAAAGGAACGCAGGTGGGGACAGGAGCGGAGTGGGAGTCCGTGTCAGAGCACGCACTTGGTGGCTGGCCGCAGGCCCCGCTGGGATCTGAATGCCTCCCAGAGTCCGGAGCTGGGCCAAAAGGAGAGGGCGGGGGAGAGAAAGGCGGCATCACGTCACAGCGGACCCACAGGACGTGTCCTCCGGATGCGCCTGGCAGCGTCCCGTGGTCAGTGCCTTGTCCCTCGTCAGACCTACGGTTCTGCTCAGACCCGGGAACAGCGTCATTCACCCTGTGTTTAAGGTTGGGAAGTTTAGGACACCCCTCTCCTGGGAGCAGATGGTGCCCGCTCAAAATTACTCTATATAATGTGTCAGAGGGGACAGGCCGGTCTCGTTTGGATCAGAACCACGTGGCCCTGGCCGGTTGGCTCAGCGGTAGAGCGTTGGCCTAGTGTGCGGAGGACCCGGGTTCGATTCCCGGCCAGGGCACACAGGAGAAGCGCCCATTTGCTTCTCCACCCCTCCGCCGCGCTTTCCTCTCTGTCTCTCTCTTCCCCTCCCGCAGCCAAGGCTCCATTGGAGCAAAGATGGCCCGGGCGCTGGGGATGGCTCTGTGGCCTCTGCCTCAGGCGCTAGAGTGGCTCTGGTCGCAATATGGCGACACCCAGGATGGGCAGAGCATCGCCCCCTGGTGGGCAGAGCGTCGCCCCTGGTGGGCGTGCCGGGTGGATCCCGGTCGGGCGCATGCGGGAGTCTGTCTGACTGTCTCTCCCTATTTCCAGCTTCAGAAAAATGGAAAAAAAAAAAAAAAAAAAAAAAAAAGAACCACAGGCTGTGGAAGGACCATCAAGGAGTGGTGGGGAGGTACCAGCATGGCGGAAAGGCCACAGGGGGAGAGAACAGGGGTCCTGGGGGGCAAACCCGCATTCACCTTACGGGACGGGGCGTGGACTAAGCATGTCCCCGACATGTACGTGGAAGCCCTCGTGCCCAATGTCTTGACGTTAGGAGGGAAGGCTGACGTGTTTAGGGACAGAGGGGGTCATGAGGTGCAGCCCTCACGACGGGGTGAGTGTCTTCACAGAGGGAGAGACCCCAGGTGAGTACACAGAGAAGGTGGCCATCCACAAACCAAGAGGGCAGCTTCGCCAGGACCCGAACTGGCCGCCACTTTGATCTCGGACCTCCCTGCCCGAGACTGCAAGAAATATATACATTTCCATTGGTTATAAGCCATCCAGTCTACGGGCTTCGTCACAGAAGCCCCAGCAGAAGGACACTGTGTGAGCTGAAGTTTAGAGACGGCTCAAACACACCCTGCAAACACAACGGCGTTCCCCAACAAGTCCACGGGCCCGTAGGACGTAACCATCTCCTCAGCACGGGCAACGTCACTGACACGCAGGGGAACGCCTCCCGGGTGTCTCAGCCGTCTGTAACCACGGAAACGCCTGAGCTCTGTGCCCCACCCCCTCACCCAAGTGGCATCGTCTATTCCCTGGCTCTTTATCTCTGCCCTCTCCTTTCTACACGTCTTAGTATAAACTCCTTTTTCTTTTCTTTTATCACAGGGTGTCACACAGTCTATCGGGCATGTTTCTAATGCACGAGTTCCTGTCGCAGAGGGAGAAGCGGGATCCCCGTGAGCACAGCCAGGCTCTCAGGTCCTCGGCTCAGTCCACACAACGCCTGCAAAAATAGCACAGCTTAGAATCGGGGGATGTGAGTGGGAAGTGGGGGGCCTGGAGGCAGAAACAATAACGCCCCCCCGCCCCCGCCCCAGGGCTGCTGTGCACAGGGTTTCCCCACAGAGTCCATGCTCTCGGGGCCACCATCGCAGCTCGGATGCTACCTGGGTGCAAATTCTTATGAAAAATGACACCAGAGACCCCAGCTCCTCCAAATGGGGGGGGGACGGCGTGATGGATGGAAAGGGAGCCCTCCTGGTCCCCTCTCGCAGCTGGTGGCAAATTAGAAGGGGCCGCGAAGAACCACCGTGTCATAAATTAAAGTCCCGTTTCTGTCTTAAGGGTGTCCCCCTGCGGCGTCCGAGGCCTGGTGCCTGAGAACAAACGATGCTGTGAGCCGGCACATCCCTTTCCATTTATTAGGGTCACTAACCATCACACTTACTTCCCAGTGAAGTAAATAAATGAATAGCCTCTCTCCTTGTTCAGTCTGACCCGCACACGTGTGCGCCCGGAAGGGAACCGCTGCGTATCGATGTCGGCTGTTCTGAGTCCCCACAGTTAAGGAAGGCGTGCACGTCTTTTCCGGACTCGTCCGCTCTCCTTCTGGACGGTAACAGGCTCTGGAGCTGGGGTCTGGCCACCGTCTAGGGCAGGAGCTCTTCCCCAAGCCTCTCTTGGATGCATCAAACCTCCCCAAGGCAGACATTGCAGCACAGCCCCTGGGCAGGAAGTGATGTCCCCAACTCAAATGTTATCCTGAGACTGCCTGGCCACTCAATTTCTTATCTCTTCCAACCCACTACGCTCTCTTAAACATTTCTTTTTCTTTCTTTCTTTTTTTTTTTTTGTGACAGAGACAGAGAGAGAGTCAGAGAGAGGGACAGATAGGGACAGACAGACAGGAAAGGAGAGAGATGAGAAGCATCAACTCTTCACTGCAGCTCCTTAGTTGTTCATTGATTGCTTTCTCATATGTGCCTTGACTGGGGGGCTACAGCACAGTGAGTGACCCCTTACTCAAGTCACTGACCTTGGGCTCAAGCCAATGACCTTGGGCTTTAAGCCAGTGACCTTTGGGCTCAAGCCAGCGACCATGGGGTCATGTCTATGATCCCACGCTCAAGCCTGTGACCCTGCACTCAAGCTGGATGAGCCCAAGTTCAAGCTGGTGACCTCAGGACCTCAAGCCCAGGTCCTCTGCGTCCTAGTCTTACACTCTAATCACTGTGCCACTGCCTGGTCAGGCACATTCCTAACCATTTTGTATGAACTAGAACAGGGATCCCCAAACTTTTTACACAGGGGGCCAGTTCACTGTTTCTCAGACTGTTGGAGGGCTGGACTATAAAAAAAATTATGAACAAATCCCTATGCACACTGCACATATCCTGTTTTAAAGTAAAAAAAACAAAATGGGAACAAATACAATATTTAAAATAAAGAACAAGTAAATTTAAATCAACAAACTGACCAGTATTTCAATGGGAACTATGGGCCTGCTTTTGGCTAATGAGATGGTCAATGTGCTCCTCTCACTGACCACCAATAAAAGAGGTCCCCTTCCGGAAGTGTGGCGGGGGCCGGATAAATGGCTTCAAGGGGGTTACATGTGGCCCGCGGGCTGTAGTTTGGGGATCCCTGAACTAGAAGATCTTTTCTTTTGACTGACCCTAACCTAACAGTATTCCCTGTTGCCTTCCTCCTCCCGGTGAAGGCAGACCCCCGGCTCTTGGCTGGTCACTGAATTCCCGATTTTTTCCAGTGTTCTCGTACCAGGACCCCAATCTAAGTCGGCTGAGTGTCACCCACAGGGATGAGCCGGGTCTCCACAGCTGACTTAGAACCCTCTGACAGGAAAGCTCTTCCAAGAACCCCCCCACTCTAAGCCGCCAGGTGCCCTGTGCAGGCGGGAGGGCAGAGGTGGACCTTCCCTGTCCTCACTGAGAGCACCCAGGAGGCGGGAGGGCAGAGGTGGACCTTCCCTGTCCTCACTGAGAGCACCCAGGAGGCGGGAGGGCAGAGGTGGACCTTCCCTGTCCTCACTGAGAGCACCCAGGAGGCGGGAGGGCAGAGGTGGACCTTCCCTGTCCTCACTGAGAGCACCCAGGAGGCCGGAGGGCCAAGGGGGACCTTCCCTGTCCTCACCGAGAGCACCCAGGAGGCAGGAGGGTAGAGGGGGACCTTCCCTGTCCTCACTGAGAGCACCCAGGAGGCCGGAGGACCAAGGGGGACCTTCCCTGTCCTCACCGAGAGCACCCAGGAGGCAGGAGGGTAGTGGGGGACCTTCCCTGTCCTCACTGAGAGCACCCAGGAGGCAGGAGGGTAGAGGGGGACCTTCCCTGTCCTCACTGAGAGCACCCAGGAGGAAGGAGGACAGAGGGGGACCTTCCCTGTCCTCACCGAGAGCACCCAGGAGGCGGGAGGGCAGAGGTGGACCTTCCCTGTCCTCACCGAGAGAACCCAGGAGGCAGGAGGGCAGAGGTGGACCTTCCCTGTCCTCACTGAGAGCACCCAGGAGGAAGGAGGGCAGAGGGGGACCTTCCCTGTCCTCACTGAGAGCACCCAGGAGGCGGGAGGGCAGAGGTGGACCTTCCCTGTCCTCACTGAGAGCACCCAGGAGGCCGGAGGGCCAAGGGGGACCTTCCCTGTCCTCACCGAGAGCACCCAGGAGGCAGGAGGGTAGAGGGGGACCTTCCCTGTCCTCACCGAGAGCACCCAGGAGGCAGGAGGGTAGAGGGGGACCTTCCCTGTCCTCACTGAGAGCACCCAGGAGGAAGGAGGGCAGAGGGGGACCTTCCCTGTCCTCACCGAGAGCACCCAGGAGGAAGGAGGGCAGAGGGGGACCTTCCCTGTCCTCACCGAGAGCACCCAGGAGGCGGGAGGGCCGAGGGGGACCTTCCCTGTCCTCACTGAGAGCACCCAGGAGGAAGGAGGGCCGAGGGGGACCTTCCCTGTCCTCACTGAGAGCACCCAGGAGGAAGGAGGACAGAGGGGGACCTTCCCTGTCCTCACTGAGAGCACCCAGGAGGAAGGAGGGCCGAGGGGGACCTTCCCTGTCCTCACCGAGAGCACCCAGGAGGCGGGAGGGCAGAGGGGGACCTTCCCTGTCCTCACCGAGAGCACCCAGGAGGCGGGAGGGCAGAGGGGGACCTTCCCTGTCCTCACTGAGAGCACCCAGGAGGCAGGAGGGCAGAGGGGGACCTTCCCTGTCCTCACCGAGAGCACCAGGAGGCGGGAGGGCAGAGGGGGACCTTCCCTGTCCTCACTGAGAGCACCCAGGAGGCGGGAGGGCAGAGGGGGACCTTCCCTGTCCTCACCGAGAGCACCCAGGAGGCGGGAGGGCAGAGGGGGACCTTCCCTGTCCTCACTGAGAGCACCCAGGAGGCGGGAGGGCAGAGGGGGACCTTCCCTGTCCTCACCGAGAGCACCCAGGAGGAAGGAGGGTGGAGGTGGACCTTCCCTGTCCTCACCGAGAGCACCCAGGAGGCGGGAGGGCAGAGGTGGACCTTCCCTGTCCTCACCGAGAGCACCCAGGAGGAAGGAGGGCAGAGGGGGACCTTCCCTGTCCTCACCGAGAGCACCCAGGAGGCGGGAGGGCAGAGGTGGACCTTCCCTGTCCTCACCGAGAGCACCCAGGAGGCGGGAGGGCAGAGGTGGACCTTCCCTGTCCTCACTGAGAGCACCCAGGAGGAAGGAGGGCAGAGGTGGACCTTCCCTGTCCTCACTGAGAGCACCCAGGAGGCCGGAGGGCCAAGGGGGACCTTCCCTGTCCTCACCGAGAGCACCCAGGAGGCAGGAGGGTAGAGGGGGACCTTCCCTGTCCTCACCGAGAGCACCCAGGAGGCGGGAGGGCAGAGGGGGACCTTCCCTGTCCTCACTGAGAGCACCCAGGAGGCAGGAGGGTAGAGGGGGACCTTCCCTGTCCTCACTGAGAGCACCCAGGAGGCCGGAGGGCCAAGGGGGACCTTCCCTGTCCTCACCGAGAGCACCCAGGAGGCAGGAGGGTAGAGGGGGACCTTCCCTGTCCTCACCGAGAGCACCCAGGAGGAAGGAGGGCAGAGGGGGACCTTCCCTGTCCTCACCGAGAGCACCCAGGAGGAAGGAGGGCAGAGGGGGACCTTCCCTGTCCTCACCGAGAGCACCCAGGAGGAAGGAGGGCCGAGGGAGACCTTCCCTGTCCTCACCGAGAGCACCCAGGAGGCGGGAGGGCAGAGGGGGACCTTCCCTGTCCTCACCGAGAGCACCCAGGAGGAAGGAGGGTGGAGGTGGACCTTCCCTGTCCTCACCGAGAGCACCCAGGAGGCGGGAGGGCAGAGGGGGACCTTCCCTGTCCTCACTGAGAGCACCCAGGAGGCGGGAGGGCGGAGGTGGACCTTCCCTGTCCTCACCGAGAGCACCCAGGAGGCGGGAGGGCAGAGGGGGACCTTCCCTGTCCTCACTGAGAGCACCCAGGAGGAAGGAGGGCAGAGGGGGACCTTCCCTGTCCTCATTGAGAGCACCCAGGACTCCGCACACTCACCCCACATTTCTGAGTCTTCCATTAAAACTCTTCCAGGTTTTCAACCCAAACACAGTTTCCTGCACACACTCGGGCCTCCCCCAGCCTGTCACACCTCCTGGCCGTGCATCCCAGATGTTTGACTCTCCAACGAGTTCTGAGTTCAAGGTGACCGTGGAAATACTGTGTCGGCGGGGGACACTTAAAATATCAGGGGGATCTCCTTGTCAAGTATGTGATTGTCTGACCACTACGCTGCACGCCTGTGTCCAATACAAAATAATAGTGCGTGTGAGCTCTACTTGGAAAATTAAAATAAAAAAGAAAAGAAATACCACCGCAGGGCAGGTTGCCAACCCCGGAGGACACTCTCCAGATTCAACGCGACCGTCCTCTTCCTCTTCTCCCTGAACCCCCCCCCCCATGATCTGCGTCTTGTAAATCCTGGGTGTCTGCCGCGCAGAAAGGTGTGGCTGTGCTGTCACCTCTGCACCTCCTCACACCTGCACTTTTCATTGCACGCCCCCGTGATGACAGCGCCCACTAGTTCTTCTGCCCAGACCCTTCCCAACCTGCGCGCCTCCGTCCAATCCCAGCTGCCCCGTGACATGGCCTTTGGTGACCTCGCTGGGGAACGGTGTCTCCCTCCTCGGGCCCGGTGGTCAGCGCTCACACAGAGCCGTCCCGGCTCCCGGGTACGCAGTTCAGTGGGTGCCTCTGTGCCGGGGACAGGGGCAGGTGTCTGACCCACATTTTCATCGGCGCCCAGCAAGGTCAGCAGCAGGGACCTCATTTTGTACTCAGGGACAAACACTCCGATTTGATACCTAACCCAGTCTATCCCCCGAGAGGCAAGAAAAACACACCCCTTCAGCCACTACCTGCCCACCCTCTGCGGCCAGTTCTCTTTTCCTATCAGTCTGAGCTGGACTCTGAAGGGTTAATCAGGCTTGGCTGACCCCGAGAAGAGAGGGTTGTCAAGAGAGAGAGAGAGAGAGAGAGAGAGAGAGAGAGAGAGAGAGAGAGAGAACGCGTCAAAGGCAGGGCCAGGGAAACAGGGCAGGGTCAAGGCTCTATCAGGTCACAGTGAGGGAGGGGTACATGTGACGGGCTCGGGCCAGGCGGGGGGGGGGTGCCGTCGGAAGAGGCACAGCCTCACCGACCCCCCACAACCCCCTCCCAGGGCACCCCATCCTGTGCACCTGTCTCCCACCGAAAAGAAACCCTTCCTGGTCTAACGACCCCAGTGAACTGCAGGTGCTCCCAGTCGATCTTGAGTAGCGGGGACCAGACGTTATTAAAAGCTCTGAGAAGTCACCGGTGAAGAAACCCATTTAACTCCTTAACCCAACGTTCCGTAAAAGAATCCTCAATGGTGTTACCTCCAGGGCACAGCGCCTCACACACTGGGCGCCCGCGGACCCTCCCGGAGATGGGGGAAGGCACCGAGACACTGCCGTGCACCTGTCCTTGTCCACCCCCGCCCCCACTCACTGCCGGACCCTCCCGGAGACGGGGGAAGGCACCGAGGCACTGCTGTGCACCTGTCCTTGTCCACCCCGCCCCCACTCACTGCTGGACCCTCCCGGAGACGGGGGAAGGCACCGAGGCACTGCTGTGCACCTGTCCTTGTCCACCCCGCCCCCACTCACTGCCGGACCCTCCCGGAGACGGGGGAAGGCACCGAGGCACTGCTGTGCACCTGTCCTTGTCCACCCCGCCCCCACTCACTGCCGGACCCTCCCGGAGACGGGGGAAGGCACCGAGGCACTGCTGTGCACCTGTCCTTGCCTGCCCCCGCCCCCGTCCTTGTCCGCCCCCGCCCCCACTCACCGCCGGGCTGGTTGAGCTCAGAAATGAGACCACGGGCAGAGCGGGGCCCTCAGATGCAACCCCAAAGCGTGAAACCAGGGATGCACCCAGACTTTCTGCAACAGCGTCACGTTAAAACTTATAAGATTTTCAACAAATTTAATGGCCCTGGTCTGTGGCTCAGTGAATGACGTGTCGGCCTGGTGTATGGACATCCTGGGTTCAATTCCCAGTCTGGGTCCACAGGAGAAGTGACCACCTGCTTCTCTCCTCCTCCCTCTTCTCTTTTTCTCTCCCTCCTCCCCTCCCACAGCCAGCGGCTTAGTTGGTTTAAGTGTCAGCCCCTGGCGCAGGGGTAGCTCCATTCGTCCCAGCAGTGGCCTCAGATGCTAAAAATAGCTCAGTTGATTCAAGCATCAGCCCCAGAAGGGTTGGATCCTTGTCAGGGCACATGTAGGAGTGTGTCTCTCTATCTCTCCTCCTCTCACTTAAAATAAAAAGAAAAAACAACAACAACAACAAACAAATTTAAAGAGCATATTCTGAATTAAGTGATATAATACTATTTACTGAAATGTTTACTTTTCGAGGAAACAAAATCATTATTAATAAAATCACATTGTTTTTTACAGTTTTTGAGGTATAACTGTCAAATTTAAAGGTGCAGTGGGATGATTTGATATATATCAAATATATATATAAAAGTGAAACTTTTATCACAATCAGATTAATACACCTACAACCTCATATACATTACTTGAGCATGGGTGTTCTGGTGAAAACTCTTAAGACTTATTCTCTTAGCAACAGAAGACAGTAAAAGGTTCTCAAAGAGTTAAAAGTAGAGCTAGCACAGAATTCAACAATCTCACTTCTGGGTACTCCTCCAGCGAAATAAAATCAGCATGTTGAAGAGCTATCTGCACCCCCATGCTCATTGAGGTAACATTTGCAATAACCAAGATACAGATACATCCAAAGTGTCTATCAGTGGATGAACAAAGAGAACGGGAAATGCGTCTGTACACACACACACACTCACATACACTCATACACACTCACACACACACTCACACACTCACATGCACACACACACTCACACACACACTCACATACACACTCACACACACACTCACACATTCACATGCACACACACACTCACACACACACTCACACGCACACACTCACATACACACTCACACATTCACATGCACACACACACTCACACACACACTCACATACACACTCACACACACTCACACATTCACATGCACACACACACTCACACACACTCACACATTCACATGCACACACACACTCACACACACACACACTCACATGCACACACACACTCACACGCACACACACTCACATACACACTCACACACACTCATACACATTCACACACTCACACGCACACTCACACTCATACACACACTCACACGCACACACTCACACACACTCACACACACTCACACACACTCACACTCACACGCACACACAATGGAATATTATTCAGACGTAAGACGACAGTCCTGCCATCAGCAAACATGCAGGTGGACCTTGAGGGCATCGGGCTGAGTGACATAAACCGCACGACGTCACACACTGGACGGGGGGGGTGTAGAGGTGGCTTTCAGCTCTGAGTGCATGAAACACAGAGCTCCTTCTCGTGTTATTGATTACTGTTTTATTTTTCACATGAACAACGGTGAGCCTGCTTGTGCCACACCCTGCATACATCACTTCTGTGGGAAACCAAAATTAATTTTTTTTAAAAACGTCAAACTCACAGCAGGACCAGCGGGGAGAAGGATGGTTCCCGGAGATGGATCGGGGGTGGAGGGAGAGGGGAGATGTTGGTCGCAGGGAACACACTTGCAGTTACAGGCGAATAAACCCCGAGGATCTGGTGTCCGGCAGGATGGCGGTCGTGGGTCCTGGACTGTCCGCTTGGAACGCAATTCAGTACTTCAGTCCTCTTCTGTCCAGCTCTCTGTGCTGCCACAGACAGGCACCCTCGCTGGTCAGTCTGGTTCACAGAGCAGCGGCCGCCAGCCGGCCTGGGCGCTGTTGGAAGTGCAGACCCTCTGGTTCCACCGCATCACTGAGCCAGGGTCAGCACTGAGCCAGGGTCATCACTGAGCCAGGGTCAGCACTGAGCCAGGGTCAGCACTGAGCCAGGGTCAGCTCCTGAAGAAGACACTGGGGGGGGCTATGCCCCTGACATCGGAGAAGCCCTGGACCCTGGACGGGGGCGTTCCTGGTCAGGGCGAACGCCATGCCCTCAGAGAGATCGCCAAGTGGACGCGCACGCGCTCGTGAATTCTCACGTTTCACTGCGTGCCGTGCTCGTCACCGTGTCTCGGGACACGGGTGGCACCTGGATCGTCGGGAAACCGGCTGGTACGCACAGTGTGGTCCCTGAACGGGAGACGTGACTCGCTGGGGTCAGACCGATCACCCAGGATGAACGGGCTCAGCCTTCGGAGCTCCCTGCTCTCCTCAAGCAGCGGGGTTCCTGTGGCCTTGTGTTCCCAGAGGTTCTCAGCCATGAGCAGACGCAGGTTTTCAAAGCCCAGCATTGAAACAGCCTTTATTATTATTATTATTTTTAATTATTCATTTTAGAGAAAAGAGAGAGAGAGAGAGAGAAGGGGGGAGGAGCTGGAAGCATCAACTCCCATATGTGCCTTGACCAGGCAAGCCCAGGGTTTCGAACCGGCGACCTCAGCATTTCCAGGTCGACGCTTTATCCACTGCGCCACCACAGGTCAGGCAAAGACAGCCTTTTAAAGTTGATATAACTGAAGGGCATTTCCTGAAAACAACCATGTAAAACTAAACACAACGTAATAACGCCGTTGGGTTTTAATAAAGAACCCACCGGCTTTTACCTCGGCCGACCGCCGTGTTCCCAGGAGGATCTGAGCTCACGGGGCTCTGCTTTCGGAGCGTCGGGATGCGGTCAGCGGCGGGCACGGTGCCCGGGTCTTGCCAGGCCTCCTCATTTGCTCCTCCACCGGCCCAGACCCCGCCCCGCCCTGCCCACAGACCACATCTCGCAGACGGGATCCAGGACTCACAGCAGAGCTGCTCAGGTGGTCAGGCTCAGCCATGGCCAAACCCAGACGTGAGCCGTGTCAGGTGAGGGCCGGGCTCTGAGTCGGGGACCCTGGCTGAGCCGAGTTCTGTGCTTTTGGCTTCTGGGAAGAACAGGGTCACGGGAAGCCGGGGCCCCTCTGATGACCAACGGGGGGAGGGGCATGCCTTGCTCCTCGTCAACCTGCTGGATACCAAGCCCTGGAAACGTATTTTTAGGATGCAGTTTCTCTATACGGATCATCAAGGCATCGCACCAGGAGACAGCGAGCTTTCAGCTAGTCTAAGTAATATCATCACAGAAATCGAAACCTCCGAAGTGCAGGTGGTCCCTAAGACGCCATCCCGTAGCTCTCTAAAGGGAAGGACTTAGGGACCTCCCTCGCTCCAATCAGAAGATGTCCACACGAACGTTTCTGCCCCTGCCCCTGGATCTGCACGGACGGACCCACAGGACGGACCTGAGTGTTAAAACGTCACCTTTGTTGGAGAAGTATCGGATGGCACAGAATTGCCTCATTCTCCTAACCATTCTCCTAACCAGTCCTCCATGAAATTGCATGAACGCTCAGAATAAAGAGAAGAGTTAGACAGTCGGAGTTCTCAGAGAAGCTTTTAAATGGAGGGACGGAATGTCCTGCTGAACGCCGTGATGTGCAGAGACTGGCCGACGGGGGAATGAATGGACGTTCGTAGCCCCAGTGCCCGAGAACAACGAAAGCAGTGTTGGTGCATCCCTGTCAGAAGCGGTGCATTTTAAAAATGCGGATTTATTTAAAACTGTAAATGTAATTGTTTCTCTTCTACCCCACTGGACCAAAACAAACAAACAAACAAAAAAACATACAAAAAGAGTTATAACTTCAAAGAATAAAACAAAAACAAACCACAAGTATTGTGTGAAATAGATGAAAACCCCAGCAGCGTACACAGTTCACAGGCGACGCCCACGGAATAAAGCACAGTGAAGGGGTCCCCGGCGGGGGGGGGGGGGGGTCGGACCCCACCCCGCTGCCCTCCTGGGCTCACTGCCTGCCCGACGTCTTCCGCGCTGGAAGCCACGACTACCTTCTGTTTTCTTTCCCAGACACCCTCAGTCTCGTCCTTCTGCGTGCCATCCTCAGGTGCCGTATCGCAGCGTGCCCAGAGCTGCCTTCGTGGAACGACTCGCATCAGTTCCCCATCCTCCAAATACTCACTCGTTCCCACTGTCTTTTAACCTCACCCCTCCCGAGCCTCTGAACTCACGGACACCGACGTCAGCAGATGAGAGGTATCTAATACGGTGGGAGGGGGACTCAATCCTGAGCTGGGAAAAGTCACCCCCGTGCCTGCTGACGCCGCCACCGCTGTGTCAGGAGGGAGCCCGAGGGCCTCCTCGCCTCCCCGTGGGCACAGCTGCCGGGCAGGAGTCCGGAGAGACAGCCGGCGGGGACTGGACCCAGCAGAAGGCTTCTGCTGGCCCATCCCGGGGGCCTCCTGCTGTTCTGGCCAAGGGGAGCTCCCGCCCGAAAGACTGGCCTCAGTGCCTCCTACAGGCCCTGTGTCCTCGCTGGGAAGGAGGGGGCCCCTGAGGGAGCCCGTGTCACTGTGGGCCTGGCAGAGGGGTCACCTCGTCTGCTTAAGGAACATAAATGGGATTGGGAAGATGCCCGGAAAGATGTCACGGACGGGTTCGCACTCCCCGGTTCCGCTGAACTGGCTGTTACTGGAGGAGTGTCCCTTCATCTTCCTGTTGAGTTTCAGGGGACGGTAGCCAGGGTTGGCAGTGACCTGGGCTGGCCACTTTCCCCCACTGACCCACAGTGTAAACGGGTCAGCATCTGCTCAAGAAGCTGCGGTATTCACGCTGCCTGGAAGCTGTCCCCACGGTCACTTCAGACCTGTCACTTGTGCCGCACTGTAGGAGCCCGCGGCTGCCCACCATGGTGTTTATACCCACAAATAAACACAACAAGTCTGGTAGGTGCACCCCACTTTACAGTTCCTCCCACAGAGAAGGAGACTTGAAACGGGCCATTCCCAGTGAGTGACAGCACCACAGAGAGAGGCCACTAGCTCTCGGCTCGAAGAAGTCTCCTGCGTGGACTCCGTGAAGAGCCCCCGACCCAGACATCCTCGGAGGGATGCTAGGACAGCACTTAAGTGCAACATAATAACTTATTTTCCTGGTTGAAGGCTGGAACCAAAATATCATCTTCACATATAT
Source organism: Saccopteryx bilineata (assembly GCF_036850765.1). NCBI lineage: Eukaryota > Metazoa > Chordata > Mammalia > Chiroptera > Emballonuridae > Saccopteryx > Saccopteryx bilineata. The sequence continues at coordinate 2,270,139 of NC_089495.1, forward strand.
ACAAGGGGGGACCTGGCTGGTTGAAGCCCCCAGCCCTGTTGGCAACCGTGTGGTGACATAATGTCTCCTCTACGGAGCGAGGGGCTGCCAAGGAGCGGCCCTTGTCCACGTGGGACCGGCACATCGTGAATATGCGCTAAATATCATTACTTGGTTCAGCTTTTAAAAATATGTTACCCCAAAAAAATTTTAGAAAAATATGTTTTGATAAAAACAGTTATTTTATTTTATTTTTTTTTAAAGGAGCCAATCGCATTGTATTATGTCCTTAGGCCTCTAGCTAGTGTGCAGAGGTTCAAGAAAATCAGAGATAGGCCCTGGCTCATTGGCTCAGTGGTAGGGCGTTGGCCCGGTGTGTGGATGTCCTAGGTTTGATTCCCGGTCAGGACACACAGGAGAAGTGGCCATCTGCTTCCCTCCCCTCCCCTTCTTGCTTCTCTCTCTCTCTCTCTCTCTCTTTCTCTCTCTCTCTCTCTCTTTCCCTACTCCCCTCTTGCAGCCATGGCTCTGTGGGCACTGAGGATGGCTCCATGGACTCTGCCTCAGGTGCTAAGAAGAGCTCAATTGCTGAACAATGGAGCAAGGGCCCCAGATAGGCAGAACATCACCCCCTGGCGGGCTTGCCGGGTGAATCTGGGTCGTGCCGCATGCAAGAGTCTCTCTCTGCCTCCCCTCCTCTCACTGAATTAATAAAAAAAAAGAAAGAAAATCAGAGATAGATAGAAGATAAGAGAGATGATAGATGATAAATAGATACATAGATGATAGATTGATACATAAATAGCTAGGTTGATAGATGATAGGTAGATGTAAGTAGATGCTAGGGAGATGACAGATGATCGATAGATACTACATCAATCTGAGGAGCCACTGCGCCACTTCACCTGCAGGTGTTGTAAAGGACCAAAAGCTACAGAATTAATATTAATATTTTGGGAGGCTTGAAGAACATTTTATTAATTTGGGTTAAGGTGTGCAGAGAAATTGTGAGAGTAGTCTCTGTACTGTGTGATTGGCATGACCAGGATGGCCCTTGGCATTGTATTATAAATGCAAAGGGGAGGAAAACATGGATCCCCAGACATTCCACCACACCTGTGGAAAAAGGGTGAATGGCTAGCCAGGTGCAGGAAGAGAAAAGCCAAAATAAACCTTTTCTTATAGTAATGAGCCATTTGCGGGCATTTGTCCCTACTACGGAAACTACCTCTCCTATGTAAATACGTGTGGTTAACACGTGTGACTCTGGACAGAGAGATGGCAGATAAACACTAGATAGTATGGGAATGCCTTTTTAATATGTAAAAGGCATCTTCTGCCATTGTGTTGACTTGTAAATTTTGTTTTCTCCAAAATAATGTATGGCTTGCAAATTGAACGTGGTCCTATCATGTTAAAGGACATATGACTATAACCAATAGTGGTAAGGGGCTCCTAATTACAATTTTTGCTTCTGTACTTCCCACTTATAAAACTATAAAACTAAGTAGAACAAAGGGCCAGCGCGCTCTCCCTCAGATTTCTGTCGGAGTTGCCACCACTTGGCCAAGCTGGACAATAAAGCTTTGATGTGTAACCGACGGACCTTGTTCGTGTCTTCCATGTTTCAGGTCCCTCTGGATTAGGATTAACACGATCCAATAAACACACACGCAGCAGTTCCCATGCACGTCCACATGGGTAGCTGTGCACACACAGGAGCTCTGCCTGCTTCACGCTCCGCTCGCTTCCGTGAAACTGGGCTGCACACGTCACCAAGGCCTGTATGATGTGGGCACTAAATTCAAACTGACCATGGAAAACGTACAGGAAAGAATCCCAGTGTCCACCCCCGTGGTGAGGGGGCTGCACGGCCCCTCTGTGACCTGAACACTGCCCCCTGTCTCTCCAAAATAATGGAACCAGGCTGACCGTTAATGGGGGGGGGGTTAAGGCCACGGAAAGAAGGACAGACGGACGACAGGCACAAGCTGGAGGAAGGGAAAGGGCCTTCTCTGGCACCTCGTCCGCTCCCTCCCCGCCCCGGACTGACGCCTGGGGCCAAAGACTACAAACTGGCCAGTGGCCTTTCCCCTCCTTAATGTCTTGGTTTCCATAACGACGTCTCGGCCCTGGGGGACCTGAAACCCTAGGAGAGGCTGGGTTCAGGGTCCAGGGCGACTGGCGGGGCCAGTTTGGTCCATTTTCTGTGCCGAGATTTCCAAATGAACAGTTAGAAATAAGTAAGAGGAGCAGTGAGGAGAAGGCCCTCCCTCTGTTACCTGGGGCAGGTGAGGGTGATGAGCAGGGAGGACTGATCCCAGGGAGTCTGTTACAGAGGGCTGCCTCCACAACCCTTCCTCATTACCAATTAAACAGAGGCCAAGTCAATTACAAATTAAGTGACAGGCTGCGTAAACACTGCAGGTGCTAATTGACCCTTCAAGGGTTCTTTGAAGCTCACTGCCAGCTTCCAGGATTTCTTTGAAGTTTTGTTTTGGCTTCAGCAAATTCCTGATTGGATTGATTGAAGGGCCCTGAATGGCTCTTGGTTCAAGGGGAGACAGGAAACAACCCATCACACAAGGTGTGCTGTCAGGTCAACACGCCCCACAGGGTCCGGACAGGCTGGGCAGAGCTGTGCCCGGGAGTGGACGATTGACCCTGAGCCTTAGAAAACCCACAGTGACTGACGTTCTGTGGAAATAACAAGGTGGGTCTCGTCCGAATCCGCCCAGGAGCGATCTCCTCTGTATGACCCCCGACCTTTTCCGGGGTCAGGGGTGGGGTGATTGCCCAAACTCTCGGTCCCCTTGTATGGCCTCTTTAAGCGGCCAGCCCTCTGTCCCTTCACCCTAAGCATCTGACCATTCTCTTCAATGGACCGAAACTGAACTGGGCAGCATGCGATTTGCATGTGGTCACGGACCCACAGACGTGTGTCAGGCAGGGAAGGACAAAGCACGTGCTGACATGGAGACAGGGGTGTGTTTGGTGCGGCCAAGCGGTCGGTGCTTCCAGGGAGGAGGCACCGGATGGAGGCAGGGGGGACCCTGGATGGCGGGACAGCTTGGGTTTTATCCTCATGGCCCGAGGCTCAGTCAGGGAAGCTCCTTAAAGATCCAATACGTCGAAGTGCGTTTCGGGGGACACAGTCTAAGGGTGTCCGCGGCCCCTCTTCCCTCGCCTTCTCCACGCGCACACCTCCTCACACACACAGGAAGGGCTGAGGGGCGCTCATCTGCTCCACTGCATGCCGGGGGACCTTCTTTCCTCCAAAGGAACCCTGGGTCCCTTAACCTCCAGGCCTTAATGGAGAGAACGCAGTCGCTCAGCTCTGGGGCAGAACCAGCGCTCTCCCCTCCTGGTGCTCAGCTCTGGAGCAGAACCAGCGCTCTCCCCTCCCGGTGCTCAGCTCTGGGGCAGAATCAGCGCTCTCCCCTCCCGGTGCTCAGCTCTGGAGCAGAACCAGCGCTCTCCCCTCCCGGTGCTCAGCTCTGGGGCGGAACCAGCGCTCTGCCCTCCCGGTGCTCAGCTCTGGGGCGGAACCAGCGCTCTGCCCTCCCGGTGCTCAGCTCTGGAGCGGAACCAGCGCTCTGCCCTCCCGGTGCTCAGCTCTGGAGCGGAACCAGCGCTCTGCCCACCTGGTGCTCAGCTCTGGGGCGGAACCAGCGCTCTGCCCTCCCGGTGCTCAGCTGTGGAGCAGAACCAGCGCTCTCCCCTTCCGGTGCTCAGCTCTGGGGCGGAACCAGCGCTCTCCCCTCCCGGTGCTCAGCTGTGGAGCAGAACCAGCGCTCTCCCCTCCCGGTGCTCAGCTCTGGGGCGGAACCAGCGCTCTGCTCTCCTGGTGCTCAGCTCTGGAGCGGAACCAGCGCTCTGCCCTCCTGGTGCTCAGCTCTGGGGCGGAACCAGCGCTCTGCCCTCCTGGTGCTCAGCTCTGGAGCGGAACCAGCGCTCTGCCCTCCTGGTGCTCAGCTCTGGGGCGGAACCAGCGCTCTGCCCTCCCGGTGCTCAGCTCTGGGGCGGAACCAGCGCTCTCCCCTCTTGGTGCTCAGCTGTGGAGCAGAACCAGCGCTCTCCCCTTCCGGTGCTCAGCTCTGGGGCGGAACCAGCGCTCTGCCCTCCCGGTGCTCAGCTGTGGAGCAGAACCAGCGCTCTCCCCTTCCGGTGCTCAGCTCTGGGGCGGAACCAGCGCTCTCCCCTCCCGGTGCTCAGCTGTGGAGCTGAACCAGCGCTCTGCCCTCCCGGTGCTCAGCTCTGGGGCGGAACCAGCGCTCTGCTCTCCTGGTGCTCAGCTCTGGAGCGGAACCAGCGCTCTGCCCTCCTGGTGCTCAGCTCTGGGGCGGAACCAGCGCTCTGCCCTCCTGGTGCTCAGCTCTGGAGCGGAACCAGCGCTCTGCCCTCCTGGTGCTCAGCTCTGGGGCGGAACCAGCGCTCTGCCCTCCCGGTGCTCAGCTCTGGGGCGGAACCAGCGCTCTCCCCTCTTGGTGCTCAGCTCTGGGGCGGAACCAGCGCTCTGCCCTCCTGGTGCTCAGCTCTGGGGCGGAACCAGCGCTCTGCCCTCCCGGTGCTCAGCTCTGGGGCGGAACCAGCGCTCTCCCCTCCTGGTGCTCAGCTGTGGAGCGGAACCAGCGCTCTGCCCTCCCGGTGCTCAGCTCTGGGGCGGAACCAGCGCTCTCCCCTCCTGGTGCTCAGCTGTGGAGCAGAACCAGCGCTCTCCCCTCCCGGTGCTCAGCTCTGGGGCGGAACCAGCGCTCTGCCCTCCTGGTGCTCAGCTCTGGGGCAGAACCAGCGCTCTCCCCTCCCAGTGCTCAGCTCTGGGGCGGAACCAGCGCTCTGCCCTCCTGGTGCTCAGCTCTGGGGCGGAACCAGCGCTCTGCCCTCCCGGTGCTCAGCTCTGGAGCGGAACCAGCGCTCTGCTCTCCTGGTGCTCAGCTCTGGAGCGGAACCAGCGCTCTGCCCTCCCGGTGCTCAGCTCTGGGGCGGAACCAGCGCTCTCCCCTCCTGGTGCTGCCGGAGTTACGCGTCGGCCGCTCCCTCGATCGCTTCAGAGGGAAGGATCGCTGGGCTGGCGTCACTGCTCATGGGGTCTCCGGAGGCGAGCGCGTCACCGTGAGGAGTCCGTGTTCCACGGGGACGGAGAAGCAGCAGCTTTCAGGGCTGGCTGCTGACAGACAGACAGCCGGTCTGTCCACACCGGAACTGGGTCATTAAAAAAAAAGCCAGCCCTCTGTGATGGGCCCGCTGTCCACTAGGGCTAAAATATGAACCCACCCTGGCCGGTTGGCTCAGTGGTAGAGCGTCGGCCTGGCGTGAGGGGGACCCGGGTTCGATTCCCGGCCAGGGCACACAGGAGAAGCGCCCATTTGCTTCTCCACCCCCGCCCTCCTTCCTCTCTGTCTCTCTCTTCCCCTCCCGCAGCCGAGGCTCCATTGGAGCAAAGATGGCCTGGGTGCTGGGGATGGCTCCTTGGCCTCTGCCCTAGGCGCTAGAGTGGCTCTGGTCGCGACAGAGCGACGCCCCGGAGGGGCAGAGCATCGCCCCCTGGTGGGCAGAGCGTCACCCCCGGTGGGTGTGCCGGGTGGATCCCGGTCGGGCGCATGCGGAAGTCTGTCTGACTGTCTCTCCCCGTTTCCAGCTTCAGAAAAATAAAATAAAATAAAATAAATAAAATAAAATAAAATAAAATAAACCCTGCCACGTGTAGCAGATGGATAATTTGGGCATGTGACATCATTCGCCACATTGAGAGGCCTCAGCTGTAGCCATGGCAACCCTCAGCTGAAACTGCTGACTTGGCCATTTCACTCCAAATTGAATGAAAATAGGGCTCACCCTATTATTGTTCTTAACCATTTTCCAAGGGGCGTCTTCTCAGAGCACCCTGCTCGTACGTGCTGTCTGTTTAGGATGGATTATTGGGAAGGTACATGTGTCCAGTGCACCAAGGACACTCACGCCAGGAGCGCTGTCCGGCTGTGCCGGCCGCAGCACCGACCTGGCGGTGGGGAGCCAGGCACCGCCACCCACGCGGGCACGTTGCATTTCCCTTGCAGCTCAGGGGTGGACAAATCCTTTGAAGATACCAATTTAAACCACTAAACATTTCAAGGACTGCCACTCTGAAGTCACGGTAAAGTAACAGTCTTTGAAAGATCAGCTGTTCTACACATCTGTGTGTATCTTAACAAGGACACCTCAGGGGGCCCGTCCTGTGTTGTAAATAGGTTCATGTATGTTTCGGCCGTTGCTTAGGGAAGAGGCCGCGTCCTGTCAGCCTCCACAAGCATCGCTGACACGTGAGCGTTCCGTGTACAAAGTGGCTCTGTGGCCAGGTCGGGGTATTTCCTGCTGCGGATCCTGGCGAACCCCGAAATCTGCTTCCTGACTGTCTGTGGATGCCGTGTGTGTGGCAGGATCGCTTTCCGGGGGGCTCTGCGCCCTGTGGGGTTCCCTGTTCACGGGACCTCCCTGAAGTCCCGAGACAGAGCACAGGGAACTTCCTGATGGGTGTGAAGCTCAATCTGGGTGGCCCTGTCTGGGGGGGGTCAGAGAGGGACAGGACAGTGTCCCCTGCAGTCGGAGACCTCCAGGTAGAACCCGGGCGCTGCACTGTGTTCTGTCTGCTCCTTCATTCGTCACCACCTGCCGGGCATTTGTGCCAGGCCAGCGGGACCCTGTCAGCCTTCACGAAGAGAATTATGAGCCCAGACTCCATCTAATAACAACTCTCAGGAGAAAGCACGCCCAGCCAACTGGCAACCAGCTCCTCAGACCCCGAGGCCCCGGGATCCAAGTTCCCTTCAAGAACTTCCCCAACGACCTCCCGTTCTTCCAGTTTGCCCCCAGATCACCCGTCGCGGGGTCCGGGAAATCTGAGACGGGTTTCAGAGAGCGGAAACCGCCTTCGAGCCTGACTGCAGACGCCGAGGAGACGGGTCAGTTCCTCCAGCTGCTGTGCCAAGACGCTCTACGTAACAACGGCGGTCAGCTGTGGCTCTCAGGCCCCACGGAGTCGTTGACCCCACGGCGCAGTTCGGACAGAACCCGGCTTCAGCTCCCTCATGGCCCCATCCACATGCACAGCCCGATGTTGGGGTGCTCGGGAGACCGCATCGGGGGAGGTACGGTGAGAGAGGGAGCGAGGGGAGAGGACGGCAGAGAAACTGAGGTGGGCGAAGTGAAGTCAACACCACGCTCTCGCTCCGCACGCCGTTCCCGGGCAAGTGGACGGACGGGCTCCCTGCCCAGAGGGGCTCCCTGCCCGGAGGGGTTCACTGCCCAGAGGGGCTCCCTGCCCGGAGGAACAGCTGAGGTGTGTGGGAGCCACGTCTCCTGCGGCTGCCGTTCAGCTTGACGGGTGGCGCAGACTCGGCTACGGCCGGCGCACCTCCCGCCTCCCTCCCTGGCGTAAGTGAAGTCTGCTCGCAAACCATCGTCCTGACTGGAGTCTCAGCGCCTCACATACACCGCCCATCTCTCTCTCTCTCTCTCTCTCTCTCTCTCTCTCTCTCTTTCTCTCTCTCTGCCCCACCCTGGCGGCTGACCAGCGAGAGGTCACTCAGTACCAATTATCCCTAGACTTTCTCATCAGTAAGGCCCTTTCACCAAGAACCATCTGGTTTCTGAGACTCAGACGCCATGTTCTGTACGGCCATGGCTCTCTGAGACGCAGAACCGTGGAAGCTTCGAGCTCAGACAGCGCCGCGTCCCGGATTCTCTCACAGCAATGGCGGAAAGGGCCCTCGGCCGGTGTTGAACGAGTTACCTCAGAAGTCCCCTGCGCACACCCCCCTTTCTTAAGGGAATAGCCGCGTGATGTGCCCCAGGTCCTAAGGCCTGTTCAGGGCGGGACTCGAGCAGAATCTCAGACGTCAGCTCTCGGCTCAGAATCCGCCCGCTCTGATGCCACACAGAGGGAGATAACACCCCCGGATTCGTGAGGGTTGGCAGAGAAAACTGTCTGGGAAGACACAGAGTGGGTCGAGGGGCTGGGGCTGAAGTGCTGCTCCGGACAAACGGCCGGCACGAACGCAAGGACGGAGGCAGGGGTCGTTTTTCCTGCAATCGAAGTAACGTTAACGTAAGCACGGCGAAACCAACGCAAGGAAATGATTTATCCATGAATAGAGCCCTCTGCTTTGAGAGTCTCAGGCAATAAACTAAGATTCAACTTCAACAGCTGGCTCCACACCGGGGTCTAGTTTACGACCTGTGCTAGCTGTGCTGCCTTCATCCTCCGGAACTCTGCGCTGAGATGCAGCCTCACTTCTCTAGAAATCGTCCCTCATTTCCCGTTCTCTTCCACCCACTCGGACACGGCCAGCCTCCCACCTGCATCTGAATCGAGACGTATCCAAGCCTCCTTCTCGGTCATCACCTGAGAGAGGCGACCGACACGGGTTCCCAAACGCTAAGAGGTGGAGTCGTCAGCACAGAACACCAGCTCAGCCGACTGCAGAGGACCTCACGTCGAGACTCATGGTTTTACGCCTTGCAACATCACTCTCTGAGGTCCCTCTCCGCCTCCCATTGCACGCAGAGACCCGGCTGAAGCTGGTCTCGCCACCCACGCCCGAACTGAAAGGGAGCGTCTTTGGCTTCCCCTCCGACCCCACCACGCGCACACCAGGACGCTGACCACCAGGTGCCCGGCTTCATGTCTCCTCTGCACTGATGGCCTGCTGTGACCCCCGCAGTGGTCACGGGACCTGGTACAGCACCTCCCGGCAGGAGAGAAGGCTGCAATCACGTGTCTGCAGCCCGGAAGCTCAACGATCCCGAATGTCCACAGCCTCAAAACCTCTGGCCACTCTGGACCAAGTCCCAAACCGACCCTGCTGAGCCGTCTTCTGTGGGATGTTCTAAGCACCCAGAACGGGGGCGCAGTCAGCCAGGCCACAGAGAACTCCCTCCGGCCCCAAATACCAGCACAAAGGCATCTCAGCTCCGGGAAACCACGCGGCACAGATGGTGTTTCAGCCGCCAGCAGAACACCACGGAGAACGAGCGTGCGTGCCTGCCGACATCCACCACGGAAGGCACTTCCTCCAGCCCGCTGTGGGGGGCGGACAGGACGCCCCTCTCCCCGGCACTTACCAGATGGACGGTGCTTCTGTCCCGCTGATCTCCAGGAAGTCGTAGCCCTCCTCCAGCTGGAAGTCGGTGAAGACCAGGGCGATGGTGTCGCCCGGCTCGGCCAGGATGGTCCAGGTGCAGTCGGCGTTGTTTTCGTACTCGGAGGGGAAGTGCGGGCTGGCGATGCTGCTGCTGGTCCCCCGCAGGGTCCCTCCACAGGCGCCCTCCGCTGCAAGGGACAGAGGAGAAGGGAGACGCTTTTCAAGGTGGTCTCGTACACAAGGACATCTCCAAAGCGTCACCCTCGATCGGGGACACCAATGTCCTAAACCGGAGACCGAGAAGCAATCTGACTGAGGGGTCCCTCAGATGTGTTCACCTGTAACCTAGTTCTGGGGAGAGGCGCACAGAAGTCAACCAAGAACACGGGGTCAGGAACCGAATGGCCATCCTAGGACACAGAGAAGGTGGGTGGCCTTTCTGAAACCTGGACAGCAAGGCTGCCGTGCACGCCGCCTGGATACGCAGATTGACAGCGTTTGCCAAGCTTTCCTCTGCCTCGTGGAAGATGGAGGTAAGCTGGCAACATTTTAGGACCAAGACGCATGCGGCCGTCTTCGTGGTTTGATACGTAGCTTTGAAAATACAGTGCCCTTAGAAGAAGTCCGGCACCTGAATCTGTCTTTTCTCAAGAGTCTGGAATGTGCATTTGGTTTTGAATTTCAGATAAGTTGATATCATAAGATATTATCACAGCAGAGGCACATTGATTCATCAAAAGTTTCCAAGTTAAAAAAAACAAAAAAAAAAAACAAGTTGTATGAAAACTAAAATTGGAATGTTTTGGAAAAGCTCCTGTAAAATGTTAATAAAGATGAAATACATGTAAGATGTAAATAAGCACTGTTAACATAAATAGTGGAAGAAAAGAAGGAAGGAGGAAAGGAAGGAAGGAGGAAAGGAAGGAAGGAAGGAAGGAAGGCAGAAAAGGAAGGAAGAAAGGAAGGAAGGAAGGAAGGCAGAAAAGGAAGGAAGAAAGGAAGGAAGGAAGGAAGGAAGGAAGGAAGGAAGGAAGGAAGGAAGGAAAGAAAAGAAGGAAGGAAAGGAAAGAAGGAAGAAAAGAAGGAAGGAAGGAAGGAAGGGAAGGAAAGAAGAGAGGGAGGGAGGGAGGGAGGGAGGGAGGAAGGAACGAATGAACGAAAGGAAAGGAAAAAAGGAAGGAAAGGATGGAGGAAGGAAGGAAAAAGGAAGGAAGGAAGGAAGGAAGGAAGGAAGAAATTATAACTATAGGCATATCCAAAACCATGTTATTTTACAAATATAAATATTTATGTACTGTCTCAACATAATTTATTAGGTACATAATGTTTGGTAACAGATGATGACATCTTGTATTCCACCGCTGGATTGCCTAATAAAATAAATGGTAGACATTGACCTTGACTAAAGTAACGGCTCCTCCCTGCCGACGCAGGAGGGTGGAGCGGCCACTTCTCTGTGGCTCGTTGGGCTACGACAGCGTGGTTCCTGCTGGTCTTCACAACATTGTGAGACAGACTCTGCGTACATGGTCCGACACGTGTTTGGTGGTTTCCCGATGTTATCTGCATCATTTGACACAAGAATTGTGGTGATAGTTCTCATGACCATCGGGGTTCAAAGAAAGAACTCTGTCCATCTGAAGGCTCTGACGGACACCAAGAGGCACAGCATCGACCTAGCCCTGTCCTGACGTCCAATCATGTCACCCATTTCCAACGGGAAGAATGTGAAACTCTGAGACACCTGCCATCTGGAAATAGTCACTCAGATCTCACTTTTCAGCCATCTCGGCAAGAAGCAGGCATGAATAAAGATCCCCTATCTCCCAGGACACCCCGACATATCACTATCATAGAGATCTCCTAAAAAAAAGAGCAAGAAAGAGAAATCTTTCTCCTTTTTAAAAGTATCGTTAACAGATGACACTGAGATCACAGCTTCCCACCCTTGAAACCGCTGACATTTGGGCTGTATGCTTCTCTTTTCTGGGAGGTGGCCATGTGTATCATACAAAGCGTAGCAGAATCCTAGCCCCTGCCCACCGGCGGCCAAAAATATCCCCCCACTGGTGATACGATGGCGAGAAACATCTCTAGACTCTGACAAATCTTCATTGGGGGCAAAAACTGCCCCTAGTTGAGAGCCGCTGACTTTGATGAATTTAATGAGCACTTTTTCTGGTCTAGTTCCGGGGTTTTATATAGAACCTTCAACACAGGAGGAATTAAAACCACATTAACATGCTAGGTCCTTCTCATTCTTTGTGTCAAGATTAATAATTTATTATTAGATTGTTGGCTTATTTAAATGTATTAAAAGATATCATGTACAGGGTGTTCTGCCTTACATAATCTTTTTCGTGTGAAGTAACTTAATTAAAAGGATTAGAATTACTGCCATAGTATTTGAAAACGGTTCTCATTTTTTTTTATACACATTACGCGATTTTCCCCACAAAGAGCGAGCCCAGATAAATGAAGCTAATTAAGGCAACGACGATGGAATGTTCTGAAGTAATATATTTTAATCTCTTTAGAAAAAAAAATACCTAAACATCAGTATGGATATAATAGCTGTATTGTGGGTGTTTTCATTGGATCTCTCTCCAATCCTAGGATTCGCATTTTGAATGAGGATGTGTGTGACGTATGGGAGTTTTACACGACAGATCGCATTTTCAAATTCATAGGTTCATAATTTCTGAGAAGTGTTTCCACCACGCAGGCTTCACGCAATATATAAAAACTAACAATGTAAAGTAGCGTAGCAATGTATTATTAAATACCCTGTTCCAATCTCTCATAAATAAAATACTAAAAATAAAGGCTCTATGGAAAATCCCATAAAGGCTTTTTGGAACTAGTGGTTATTAGCCAGAATTAGCAAAATTAGAGCCTCAGATCTTTGGCAGTCATCTCTCAGTACTGCTTACACTCTGCCCTACACACGTACATACATGTACATGCACCCATACGCACACACACGTGCACACAACTCACACGAGCACTTGAAACTAATATTCTTGCTCCCATCCTTTCTCTAATATGTTCCACTTAAATCAGCAAAATTCACCCTTTCAAAACTTAAAAATTTTCTGTTCCAACCTGTCACGCTTCCCCTCTCACCCTTCAGACTGAAATCGAAGGTGATGACGCCCTGAGGCGTGTGCTGTGTGATGGGACGCCCTGAGGCGTGTGCTGTGTGATGGGACGCCCGGAAGCGTGTGCTGTGTGATGGGACGCCCGGAGGCGTGTGCTGTGTGATCAGAACCCCCCCCCACTGCCTTCCCGGTGCCCGGTGCCCACCCCACCCACTCTGTCTCCTCTCTGTCCACCCTCCTCGCCTCAGTCTGCTCTGGCCACACAGCCTGCTGGGACCGGAGTCCTGGAAGGTCCCTGCCCCAGGGCCTTAGCACCTGTCATCCTGCTCATGTCTTGTCTCCTGCCCTGTGGTGTCCTCATAAGTCACACTGCCGGGCCCGCCGTCGCTGACCCCACACGTGGAGCAGCGCCCACTTCCTGGCCCCGTCCACGTGTCCTGTCCGCGTGTCCTGCGCTGCCTGGCTTCCTGGCGAAGCCCCTGGACCGCACGTTCGCCAGGCTCGCGTCTGCACCTGCGTCCTCCCCTCCCCCGCCCCGACACTAGATGACGGCTGGACCTCAGTCCACGTTCCCTCTGCTTTCTTTTCTCCCCGTGGAGGGAACGCCTCCAGCATCTCCCGCCGTCCTGTCACCCACAGGAGCCCTAGGCCGTCAGGCCCAGTGTTGGAGGTGGGCCCGCAGGAAAATGTGTTTCTGGAGTACGCGGGATTCCGAACTGCCCGGAGTAGGAGTTGGAAAGTCAGGAAATGGAGTCATAGAAATACGAAGCTTCTGCAAGTAAGAGGTTTAAACAATAAAAATAAAATAATGTTTTTTTAAAACCTGCAGCAAGATTCTAGGTTGAGCAGAATTTCAGATAAAAGTGAAATTTCCAAGAAGGCGGTGGGGCCTTCGCCGTCCAGCCAGGATTGGGGGGCAGGTGGGTTTCACTTTGTTTCTGACAAGTAGCTGAGCCGCCAGCCAGACATTTCTTTGTATACTCCGCAGAGCAGCAGGGAAAGTTCTAGAGGAGATCAAGTCAAGGCAGGCAGAGAAAACAAAGGAATCAAAGCAAAACACTGGGCACAGGAGGTGACAGGGGAGATTCCTGGCAACTGGAAGAATTGTTTCCAGTCCCACAGGTAAGCGGCAGACACACACTCGGAAACCACATAAATAAAGTAACATGTATCACCACCAGTCAATAACCATGAAGATAAACTAATTCTGGCCCATATTGAAATAATATAGTTATGTTAATAGACAGTAAACTCCTTTTATTCCAGAGATGTTTATTCCATAAGCAAGCAAAATGTATCAAAGCTTTTACCTTTCTATTAATTTTGCTCATTCTTCTCATTTGAAAGCTGAAATGTTGGGAGAGGGCTTCTAATTATGTAAACGGTATTTAGAATCCTATCCTCCCCCCCCCACTTTTTTTTTAAATACATTATACAGAAGGAAAATGAAGTTAGGTCAAAACTGCATGTAAAAATCTGACTGTGAGAATTAGTACACAACAAATATTCTTTAATTTGAGTAGTTCATGAACAAAGGTTCATGGATGTCCTGGTGCCTCCTGACCATCCAGAGTACGATCATACAAAAATGTTTATTTTAAACATATGTAAGGCAACATTAAAAAAAAGGTAAATGTATGTTCTTCTTGTTTCCATAAACTGGTTGTCAAACAAACATGATTTTAAATTAATAAAACTGTAACTGTAATTTTATGTTTTGAAAAATAAACCACTCCCGGGAGTCAGAAAGCATGAAAAAAACCCTCACCCCTCAAAGGGTTAATGCGAGGATGTCTAACAACATCCCTTCAGTCAGCGTATTAAGAGCTGTTTCCAGGACTTCTGAGCAAAGGAGCTGGCAGTCGAGTGTGGGCTGGGCTCCCACTTCAAATTTCCCTCAGAGAAATTACATCTTTAAATCAGTTTCCTATATTAAGTTTTCACAAAATCTTGCTTTTGTGGAGGGGAAAAAAAAGATTCTACAGCTAAAAAAAGTTTGACTGTCATCTTGTTAATCCAAGAAGATAGGGTTTTTAATAAAAGATGTGTTAGAATCTACTGATTTCTGTAAAAGGGAAAAATAATTCTAAATATAAGCAGAAACCACGGTGCACCATTTCCCCTCGGGAATTTCAAAACTTTTTTTAAAAAGCTTCGTTCTAAACTTTAAAAAACGATTCTGTGCCTTGCCCGAGTGGGGTAAACGTTGCTAGGAATGTAACTGAAGGGCATGATACAAGATACAGAATAAAACATTATTTTGAGACATACTTTGCCTCCTTTATCATAAAGAAAAATTGAAACCAACTAAATGTTTAATCAGTATAAATCATGGAAGAGAGTGCGGTGTGTCTAAAGCACACAACAGCCCACGTGTCTACCAGGTGTCCCCAGTGTGGCTAAAGCCACGACCGAGTGAGAATATTGAATTTGTTCACAGGCAGGGTGCACAACTAGACATAGTCTCCTCTTGGTGTTACAAACTATACGGGGACATAGGCAGGCCGGGGGAAAAAACACACACACAACTAGATACAGTCTCTCCTTGGTGTTACAAACTATACGGGGACATAGGCAGGCCAGGGGGAAAAAACACACACACAACTAGATACAGTCTCTCCTTGGTGTTACAAACTATACGGGGACATAGGCAGCCGGGGGAAAAAACACACACACAACTAGATACAGTCTCTCCTTGGTGTTACAAACTATACGGGGACATAGGCAGCCCGGGAAAAAACACACACACACAACTAGATACAGTCTCTCCTTGGTGTTACAAACTATACGGGGACATAGGCAGGCCGGGAACACACACACACAATGTTACCAGCCCTGGGAGATGTTCTCAGACTCATGCTCCCCAGGGTTGTGGACAATATCGGAACCAGTGGAAACTCATGAATCCGACGGTCTGGGATTCAGTCCGAGTCCGCTCTCCTCTGTGTGTACCATGTGTTCTGCCCTCTCTCTGCCTCAGTCTGGTTATTTACCGACGGGGATAATCACGGTGTCTGTGCACAGAGTGGTGTGAAGGGAACGAGGATTCGCAACCATTGAACACTTAGAGCCACGCAGGCAAGTACGTCCTAGTTGATCAAAATGGCTGTTGTTGTTTCCAACAGCTTGGGAGACCGTGATCACACAGTGATAGTTCGCTGAATTATTAAATTGTTTTTATGCGTTTCACTCTGTAAGGTTGAAAAGTTCTGTTGCTCTGAAAACTCTTCTTCTCAAGTGAAGACCCTGTGTCCACGGGAGTGAGTGCAGTAACTGGTCCGAGACAGGAGAGAGAGAGTGGCAGAGAGTTAGGGGAGGGAGGTCCGGCTTCCTTCCCGTCCTCCGGGTCTGGACTGGCAGGGGCTGGGAGCCATGCTCTGTCTCTCCCCTGATGCCGTGGCTGCCGCTCCTGTAGAGGCACCAACACTTCACGTGGAGCCGAGGCGATCAGGAGAGCATGTTCCTCCCAGGCACGAGAGTCCCTGTGAGAAGCACTAGCCCCTCAGTCACCTTCCGTCCCCTCCAGGATCTCCACGTCTCGAGTGCCTGACCTCTACTTCCACCAAAGCTCTCGAAACCTTCCTACTGGTTCCTCTGACACTCACGGTCAACTATCAGCAAAATCTCCTACATCTCATCCATTAAACAGGATGTCGCCTGAAGATACTGAATCGTGAAGTCCTCCCGAATGGTCAATGTATTGCTTCCGTAACCCACGTGCCCTGGTCCCAGAGCCGGACCACATGGCCACCTACCTGCATCTCATTGCTACTTCCAGGTTGCTGTTGTTCTTTCCTCTAAGGTGTCCCCAGCTTTGAGCCTCCTGTCCTCAGGATCTAAGACCTCTCTCCTCGCTGTCCTCCACACAGACCCGGGCACAGCGCCGTTCAGGACTGTTTCCTGCTGGCCCCTGTCAGACTCTCCGCTCTCCATCTGTCTCCGTTCTGCCTGGTCCTTTGACTTGTGGCCTCTCTGTTTACCACCCCCCACCTCTTCCAACAGCCGCACACCAGCTCAGGCCCCTCTCACGATGCACCTTCATCTCCTCACTCCACAGAAGTGAGCATCCCCCTGGTTGCAACCTCAGATCTCCCAATCCCAGACATTTGCCTTCTCCGCTTCCAGGGTCCACCCCTAAGTCCTGTTCTTGCTGTCATCTCTGATCGGGATTCTAAGCCAAAGCTGAACCACTGTCTTCTCTCTTAAAATAATTATTTCTCTCTCTTTTTTAAATTGGAGAACTATGAATAGCATACAGCTCATTATAACATTCCCCATTCAATTTTTGAAAAGCAGCTCTAGCATTACTGTACACTGTGCCTGTGTATCCGTACAGCGAGCGACACTCTCGGGGACGTAGTCAGTACAAAACTACAGACTGAATCCCAGCGACCTCCAGAGTCCACATCCACCTCTGGCTCGTGTTCTAAAATCCCTTCCGAAGCAACACTCTTCGAAACAAGAAATGTCCACCGTTGCAACCTCTAGTTTTCTCACCGCTCCCCGAAACCACGGAGGTCACGATTGGGTCCGCCCTGGTCCGCCGCGCCCGCTCCTCCCAACTGAGTTCTCAGCTCTCTGCAGCTTTCGACGACTGTCCATTTCTTCTTCCTTAAAATGCTTTTTCCACTAGACTTTTGAAGATATTTAAAGAAACAGTTCCCTGGCGATCTGTAAGAAGCGGCAGACAGAGGACCGGCGAGGCCGCGTGACCTGCCTGACCTTTCCCTCCGTGAGTCCAGCGCGGGGACGTGCACACGGACAGCACGGTGTCAGGACACACTTGGGGCCTCGGTACAGTGGGCGCAGAGCTGCGTCACTGGTGTTTGTAGTCACAGCTCCCGGGCTCCCTCACGACTCGGGGCTCCCTCATGACTCTGGGGCTCCCTCACAACTCCGGGGCTCCCTCTGACCCTCCCGGCCTTCTCTCCTCAGCGCCCTTGTTGTCTCCCTTCCATCCTCGGTCCTCAGCCAGACCAGTGGCTGAGATTTGGGGCTCGACCGTCCTCCCCTGTCCACTCCACCCGGTGTCCACTGCATGGATCTGTGTCCTGTCTGTGCTGAGATTCGGGGCTCGACCGTCCTCCCCTGTCCACTCCACCCGGTGTCCGCTGCATGGATCTGCGTCCTGTCTGTGCTGAGATTCGGGGCTCAGACCATCTCCCCTGTCCACTCCACCCGGTGTCCGCTGCATGGATCTGTGTCCTGTCTGTGCTGAGATTTGGGCTCGGACCGTCCTCCCTTGTCCGCTCCACCCGGTGTCCGCTGCATGGATCTACGTCCCCTGTCTGTGCTGAGATTCGGGCTCGGACCCTCCTCCCCTGTCCGCTCCACCCGGTGTCCACTGCATGGATCTGTGTCCTGTCTGTGCTGAGATTCGGGCTCGGACCGTCCTCCCCTGTCCGCTCCACCCGGTGTCCACTGCATGGATCTGTGTCCTGTCTGTGCTGAGATTTGGGCTCGGACCGTCCTCCCCTGTCCGCTCCACCCGGTGTCCGCTGCATGGATCTGTGTCCTGTCTGTGCTGAGATTCGGGCTCGGACCGTCCTCCCCTGTCTGCTCCACCCGGTGTCCACTGCATGGATCTGTGTCCTGTCTGTGCTGAGATTTGGGCTCGGACCGTCCTCCCCTGTCCACTCCACCTGGTGTCCGCTGCATGGATCTGTGTCCCCTGTCTGTGCTGAGATTCGCGCTCGGACCGTCCTCCCTGTCCACTCCACCCGGTGTCCGCTGCATGGATCTACGTCCCCTGTCTGTGCCGAGAGCTTGCCGACTTGCCGTTCACTTTCAGATCTCTCCGGAATTGCCGCTACACGTCTCCCACCGCCTGCGTGGCGCGATCACCGTCTGGGCATCCACAGAGCATTCCGGAGTGACGAGCCCCTGGTTCAAACTCCTGGTCTCCCCCCTTTTCCAAAACCGAGACGTTCCCGCCTTCTCAAGGTCGGTGAATGCCAACCCCAGCCCCCCGGGGGCTCAGGAGGGAAGCCAGGGCCTCACCCGCAACTCAGAAGTGAAATCCCAGCGGTCCTCCCTGCCAACCGCATTCTGAATCCAGTCACATCCGCCAGCTTCCCGGCTGCCACCGGTCCCCAGGGGACGTCACCTCACATCCTGATCGCCGCCGTGGCTTCCTGACGGGTTTTCCACTTGGCCCCTCCACCCTCTCTCTCCTCTCCTCCAAAGAGCGGCCAGCGTGGCCTCTTACATTCTAAGTGAGATGACGTCCCTCCTCTTCTCGAAAACCTCCAACCACTGATCAGGGTATAAGGGGACGGCCCCCTGATGGTCGATGGCCCTGTGGGACCCTCCTACCCACCCCAGGCCCCGCTCTGCTCGCGCCCACCCACCCCACCCCACATCCACTCTGCAGTCACTGGGTTCCTGTCCCAGGACCACGCCCGCTGTCTCTTTGAGCCAGACCATTCTCTGGTGTCTTCAACCAAATCCCTTTCTCACCTCCCTGGGGGTCCAAGAAATCCTGGTTTTGCCCATGATGGGCCTCCCAGGACACGGGACATCCGGATGACCCTGAGAGACCAGGCTGCTGGTTACCACAGCGCTTCTGCAGATGGGAGTTTTCTGTTTCCATGACTGAATTTCTCTGCACCGTTTTGCAACTGCCTGTGACACCCTCGATTTGCTGTTGCTCGCTGGTCTGTGTCCGCGGTCCGTCTCCACCTGGTCTGCGTCCGCGGTCCGTCTCCACCTGGTCTGCGTCCGCGGTCCGTCTCCACCTGGTCTGCGTCCGCGGTCCGTCTCCACCTGGTCTGTGTCCGCGGTCCGTCTCCACCTGGTCTGCGTCTGTGGTCCGTCTCCACCTGGTCTGCGTCCGCGGTCCGTCTCCACCTGGTCTGCGTCCGCGGTCCGTCTCCACCTGGTCTGTGTCCGCGGTCCGTCTCCACCTGGTCTGTGTCTGCGGTCTGCGGTCCGTCTCTGCCCACTGAAACATTGTCTCCATGTCAGTGGGATGCTTCCTGCTCCGTTCACTGCGTAGAAGGTGCCCCAGCATCGAGAACCAGTCTAAGCAAATGACCGCGTATGGACCGCTCATGACCCCGTACCTGGTCGTGTAAAGGAAGATTTACTGGGACACGTTCACGCCCAGGTGTCCAGGTCATGTCTCTGGAGGACCGTGCACCATGGTGACTGACCACAGGAGCAGAAATAGAGGCCACCTGACTCGGGAGACTCAGACCACTTACTCTCCGGCCCCTGACAGAGACGCTCCCTGGCCAGATGGGTCCGGTACCTGCCACCTGGTCGGCAGGCAGGCCCCCGCTGCACGGCGCCTTACAGGACCAGCTCACGACTGCCAGCCAGGAGCAGACGTCTTCCCTCGGCAATCAAGGGACCATGAAAGCAACTTCCGGGCGTCACTTTAACTCGACTGTCTCCTCACAAGGCACAGGGAAATTCCTCAACGCCGAGAGCGATTGTGGTGAAACCACGCACCGCCCGGAGTTTGCAAAGTGCAGACAGCGCTCCCAGAATTCTAGTCTTAGAAACAAATTAAGTAGCAGAGGGAAACAATGTGATATGTGGAGAGCCCCTAATTACACCCTTATGTGCAGAAGTAAACACTGGAAACACTCATTATGTTAAATGATGGGGAGGATAATACTACTAATTGTATAATTCCGAGAATATGGAGAACACACGGCCGTCGTTAGCTACAACTGCAATGTTGAGGATGTTACACTAACAAAGGGGAAAAAAGTGTGAATGCACGCTGCACTCGATGACTTCAGCCTCAGGGAGCATCTCTGAGCTGCCCCCCCCCCACCTAGGTCTCTATTCTCACTCGACTCCAGCTCTTCCATGACCAAGATTAAAACAGTGTCAGTGATCACCGATCCTGAGCACCTGGAGCGTCTCATCTGCCCTGGACCAGTCCCGAGAGACTGAAAGTTGACCTGACTCAGGACCAGAGGCTTTGCCAGAAAGAGAGTGTGTCCAGGATGTCCCAGCCGACAAGACGGACAGCCAGACCCTGCCTGGCGGAGTCCCTGGGTTAAGCGCCTCCTCCGCGGCCCACCGCAGCGAGTGCCGTCCACCCAGGCACAAGGGACGTCGGCACCAGATATATTCAGCTCCAGAGCGAATCTGGTTCCCGCCGGGAATAAAATCAGGGAACAATACTGCACATTAATGCACAAAGATGAAAATAATTGGCATAGAGGCACTTAGGATTGTGCTTTCGACTCGTTACAAGATTGCCTTTAAGAAGAAGTCAAAAAAACAAAACGAAACAAAATTGCTCTGAGGAAAGCCTGTAGCATCCTGAAGATGCAAAACGCAAACCAGATCGACTCGCATCTCATGTCTGACACCCAGCATTAAGCATTCTCTTCCGTTTCAGCTTTGCTGAGATTTATCCTAAAGTTGTTTACTGCGCCGTGTGCAAGATCTGGGCTTCGGACTACGTTGTCCAAAGCCATTCCAGCTTAAGTTAGCGTCAGGTCCCTTGTGGGAAGATTGTTGCAGCCACTCTCACTCCGCACGGCGCGGATCTGCCGTGACAGCTCATTTAAGACTTTCTTTGCCGCGTCCCCTCTGTGATGGCGCTAAGGAGCACACGGGGGTCCTCAGCATCACAGGATGTACAAGCACCCCCCCAATCCAGCGTGGCTTCTCCCCTTTCTCCCTCCAGACACCGAGCCTCCGGGTCCAGTCAGTGAGCCTCCCAGTCCAGTCAGTGAGCCTCCCGGTCCAGCCAGTGAGCCTCCCGGTCCAGCCACCGAGCCTCCGGGTCCAGTCAGTGAGCCTCCCGGTCCAGCCACCGAGCCTCCGGGTCCAGTCAGTGAGCCTCCCGGTCCAGCCAGTGAGCCTCTGGGTCTTCCTCTTCCCTTCATCCCTGCCAGCCAGGTGGTTGGCAACTAGGGAACCTTGAGTGACGTCTCATCAAGCATCAGCAAGCGACACATTGTCCATCCCAGTCCCACTGCCTATGGCCGAGTCAGATAAAGACCCGTGTGGCTTTGGGCAGCTCCAAAGGAAACAGGGGCGTCTGTTAATCACACGTTTCATTAAAGGTGTCACTGAGGTCAGCCGAGTCTTCCCTGGGCTGTGGCTCTTGGCCTCTTTGCTAACGAGCTAAGATGAATTCTTCCGAGACCCTAGCACCATCTTGAAATGGATCAAATCAGTCAACTCCAAAAAAGGCCCAGTAGTCACCATGTCCTCTATTCCGTAAAAGCATCCCATAATAGTGACACTTCGTTCTGACACATCTAGGTGAAGCTTGACCTCGAGTGGACGTGTTTAGATGGACACAAGTTGGGGGCTTTCTTGAGAAGCCGCCTCAGTTTCCCCCAATTCGCTTGCTGTTATTTTCTGTGGTTTGTAGATCATGCTTCTCGGCAACGACAAAGGCCAATGGCCTCCCTCCGCATCCCAGAGGCGCGGGGACAAGGTGGGGCCGCTGGTACCCGGCACCGTTGCCACCTTGGACATGTCCCCTCGCACCTCACCGCAGCAGGTGCCGGTGGGGGGAGGGCAGGGGAAGAGACAACGGCCTGTGGGACGTTCATCACACACCTGCACGGACACTCAGTCCAAAGAACAAGCTTCGTCACGATCCCTCTGCTTCTCCAATGCTTTCTCCCCCAGTCGCCCGCCAGCTACAGGAAACACGTCCACTGGGTGTAACCCGCCAGCTACGGGAAACATGTCCACTGGCTATAACCCGCCAGCTACAGGAAACAAGTCCGCTGGCTGAGAAGCGGACACTGAAGAGGGAGCAGTCACTGGCTGACCACTTCCCAGATACTTTGTGTCCTGCCTCAGCGGCCTCCCAGGACGACCGAGCCTGGGCCCAGGGCACCTTCTCCTGGTTGCACCCCCTGCCCCCTCAGTGTCACCCTCTGCAGGGAGTGACAGTTCCTGGGAGGATGGCTGAGATGAGAAGGTCCCCCTTTAGTGAGGGACCTGGGACGGCGAGGGAAGGAGGGGAGAGGGGCTGGGATCGACGTGATGACCGCAGAGAGCCCTTCCCCAGAGCAGGGAATCTTTGGGGCGCAGACCACTGTCCCCTCTGTCCTCTCCAAAGGTGGACCTCATTGGGGAAGGAAGCGCTTCAGCAGGTGATCCGCAGCCTTTATACAGAGGCACGAAGGGACCCTCCAGCCGAAACTGCCCTCTCTGGACTCAATGTCAGGGGTCGAGGTTTTCATGGGAAACACACAAGGCCATCACACCCAGCACGTCCCAGACGGAGTCCTTCCCAGTGCTCAGTGTCAGCCAACCACATCCACAGAAAACACGGAGACAGTTGTTGCTCTCCCTTCCTGACTTTCTACAGCCCTTCCTGGCCTCCTTTCCAGGCACGTGGCCTTGGGGGGGGCAGGGGGGCTCAGGCGCTGCACGAGGGGCAGGTGGAGAAGGGGGGGACACCAGGCCCTGCCAGTCTCGGGTGCATCTCCAGAGCAGGACAGCCCCAGACCAGCACGTCCTCTGTGCCCTTCCCGTGCTCTCGGGCTTCGAACACAAATCCCTCAAGAAGAAAATGTTTAACTCAAGTTCAAGTCCGTGTTTCCTAGTTTCACCTTGGGTTCCTTTAAATATTCTTCTTTTCTCGTAAACTAGACGGGTGTCACGGAGTGCTCAGGTCCAGACTCCGTCCCCGCTGCTAACTTCCCTGTGACCCCGGGCGGCCACTCCACGCCTCTGGGCCCAAGTCTCTCTGATGAAAACCCAGGCACAGTGACAGTATGCAGCTTGTGGTGACTGTGGAAATTAATCACACGGAGATCCAGAAAGCATGTCCACAGCCCCTGACAGTTGGTCATTACTGTAAATTCAACTTATATCATGTCTATTTCTTGAAATGGACAGCGTTCCAGACCAAGCCAAAATGTGTATCATCTGATGACGAACGCTATTCAGGTTGTTATGTATTAAATTACTTTGAATGTGACTGATTATTCTCTGCAGAAAAAGAAACATAGAGGCCTTTTGAGAAACCTTTCTCTTTTTTTCTTTTTTGGATTAATCATGAGTGTGCTCACTCTTACTTTCTGTCCAAACTAATTTTTAAAATATCTCCTCTCTCCTCTGGGAAACGATTCAGCCGAAATCCTCTTCGGGAAATGCTGAGACGTTCACCGGGAGAACCCCAATCCGAACATGACAGGCTCGTGTGTTTCAGGGGGACACTGGCCTTTCCACTCGGAGCCGTCTGTCGGGGCTCGCCACCAGCCACGTGGCTACTTCCCCCGGATCTGCTGTGACTCAGAAATGCATGCCGGGCTTGGAAGACCGATGTGGAAAACCAAGTGCAAACTATTCATTAATACTGTACACTGATCATGTTACTACGTTATTACTGTACACTGATCATGTTACTGTGTTAATACTGTACACTGATCATGTTACTGCGTTAATACTGTACACTAATCATGTTACTGCCTTAATACTGTACACTGATCATGTTACTGTGTTAATACTGTACACTGATCATGTTACTACGTTATTACTGTACACTGATCATGTTACTGCGTTAATACTGTACACTAATCATGTTACTGCCTTAATACTGTACACTGATCATGTTACTGTGTTAATACTGTACACTGATCATGTTACTGTGTTAATACTGTACACTGATCATGTTACTGCGTTAATACTGTACACTGATCATGTTACTGCCTTAATACTGCACACTGACCATGTTACTACGTTAATACTGTACACTGATCATGTTACTACGTTAATACTGTACACTGATCATGTTACTATTACATTAATACTGTACACTGATCATGTTACTACGTTAATACTGTACACTGATCATGTTACTACATTAATACTGTACACTGATCATGTTACTATTACATTAATACTGTACACTGATCATGTTACTACATTAATACTGTACACTGATCATGTTACTTCGTTAATACTGTACATTGATCATGTTACTATTACATTAATACTGTACACTGATCATGTTACTACATTAATACTGTACACTGATCATGTTACGCCATTAATACTGTACACTGGTCATGTTACTTCATTAATACTGTACACTGATCATGTTACGTCATTAATACTGTACACTGATCATGTTACTATTACATTAATACTGTACACTGATCATGTTACTACGTTAATACTGTACACTGGTCATGTTACTTCATTAATACTGTACACTGATCATGTTACTATTATATTAATACTGTACACTGATCATGTTACTTTGTTAATACTGTACACTGATCATGTTACTACGTTAATACTGCACACTGATCATGTTAGTTCGTTAATACTGTACACTGGTCATGTTACTATGTTAATACTGTACACTGATCATGTTACGTCATTAATACTGTACACTGATCATGTTACTTTGTTAATACTGTACACTGATCACGTTACTTTGTTAATACTGCACACTGATCATGTTACTGTGTTAATACTGCACACTGATCATGTTACTACGTTAATACTGTACACTGATCATGTTACTAGTTAATACTGTACACTGATCATGTTACTACGTTAATACTGTACACTGATCATGTTAGTTCGTTAATATTGTATACTGATCATGTTAGTTCGTTAATACTGCACACTGATCATGTTACTATGTTAATACTGCACACTGATCATGTTACTTCGTTAATACTGTACACTGATCATGTTACTATGTTAATACTGTACACTGATCATGTTAGTTCGTTAATACTGTACACTGGTCATGTTACTATTACATTAATACTGTACACTGATCATGTTACTATTACATTAATACTGTACACTGATCATGTTACTACATTAATACTGTACACTGGTCATGTTACTTCATTAATACTGCACACTGATCATGTTACTACGTTATTACTGTACACTGATCATGTTACTGTGTTAATACTGTACACTGATCATGTTACTGCGTTAATACTGTACACTAATCATGTTACTGCCTTAATACTGTACACTGATCATGTTACTACGTTAATACTGTACACTGGTCATGTTACTTCATTAATACTGCACACTGATCATGTTACTACGTTAATACTGTACACTGATCATGTTACTTTGTTAATACTGTACACTGATCATGTTACTATTACATTAATACTGTACACTGATCATGTTACTATGTTAATACTGTACAATGATCATGTTACTATTACATTAATACTGTACACTGATCATGTTACTATTACATTAATACTGTACACTGATCATGTTACTGCGTTAATACTGTACACTGATCATGTTACTGCCTTAATACTGCACACTGACCATGTTACTACGTTAATACTGTACACTGATCATGTTACTACGTTAATACTGTACACTGATCATGTTACTATTACATTAATACTGTACACTGATCATGTTACTACGTTAATACTGTACACTGATCATGTTACTACGTTAATACTGTACACTGATCATGTTACTATTACATTAATACTGTACACTGATCATGTTACTACATTAATACTGTACACTGATCATGTTACTTCGTTAATACTGTACATTGATCATGTTACTATTACATTAATACTGTACACTGATCATGTTACTACATTAATACTGTACACTGATCATGTTACGTCATTAATACTGTACACTGGTCATGTTACGTCATTAATACTGTACACTGATCATGTTACGTCATTAATACTGTACACTGATCATGTTACTATTACGTTAATACTGTACACTGATCATGTTACTACGTTAATACTGTACACTGGTCATGTTACTTCATTAATACTGTACACTGATCATGTTACTATTATATTAATACTGTACACTGATCATGTTACTTTGTTAATACTGTACACTGATCATGTTACTACGTTAATACTGCACACTGATCATGTTAGTTTGTTAATACTGTACACTGGTCATGTTACTATGTTAATACTGTACACTGATCATGTTACTATGTTAATACTGTACACTGGTCATGTTACTATGTTAATACTGTACACTGATCATGTTACGTCATTAATACTGTACACTGATCATGTTACTTTGTTAATACTGTACACTGATCACGTTACTTTGTTAATACTGCACACTGATCATGTTACTACGTTAATACTGCACACTGATCATGTTACTGTGTTAATACTGCACACTGATCATGTTACTACGTTAATACTGTACACTGATCATGTTACTAGTTAATACTGTACACTGATCGTGTTACTACGTTAATACTGTACACTGATCATGTTAGTTCGTTAATATTGTATACTGATCATGTTAGTTCGTTAATACTGCACACTGATCATGTTACTATGTTAATACTGCACACTGATCATGTTACTTCGTTAATACTGTACACTGATCATGTTACTATGTTAATACTGTACACTGATCATGTTAGTTCGTTAATACTGTACACTGGTCATGTTACTTCATTAATACTGCACACTGATCATGTTACTACGTTATTACTGTACACTGATCATGTTACTGTGTTAATACTGTACACTGGTCATGTTACTTCATTAATACTGCACACTGATCATGTTACTACGTTATTACTGTACACTGATCATGTTACTGCGTTAATACTGTACACTGATCATGTTACTGCGTTAATACTGTACACTAATCATGTTACTGCCTTAATACTGTACACTGATCATGTTACTGTGTTAATACTGTACACTGATCATGTTACTACGTTATTACTGTACACTGATCATGTTACTGCGTTAATACTGTACACTAATCATGTTACTGCCTTAATACTGTACACTGATCATGTTACTGTGTTAATACTGTACACTGATCATGTTACTGCGTTAATACTGTACACTGATCATGTTACTATTACATTAATACTGTACACTGATCATGTTACTACATTAATACTGTACACTGATCATGTTACTTCGTTAATACTGTACATTGATCATGTTACTATTACATTAATACTGTACACTGATCATGTTACTACATTAATACTGTACACTGATCATGTTACGCCATTAATACTGTACACTGGTCATGTTACTTCATTAATACTGTACACTGATCATGTTACGTCATTAATACTGTACACTGATCATGTTACTATTACATTAATACTGTACACTGATCATGTTACTACGTTAATACTGTACACTGGTCATGTTACTTCATTAATACTGTACACTGATCATGTTACTATTATATTAATACTGTACACTGATCATGTTACTTTGTTAATACTGTACACTGATCATGTTACTACGTTAATACTGCACACTGATCATGTTAGTTCGTTAATACTGTACACTGGTCATGTTACTATGTTAATACTGTACACTGATCATGTTACGTCATTAATACTGTACACTGATCATGTTACTTTGTTAATACTGTACACTGATCACGTTACTTTGTTAATACTGCACACTGATCATGTTACTGTGTTAATACTGCACACTGATCATGTTACTACGTTAATACTGTACACTGATCATGTTACTAGTTAATACTGTACACTGATCATGTTACTACGTTAATACTGTACACTGATCATGTTAGTTCGTTAATATTGTATACTGATCATGTTAGTTCGTTAATACTGCACACTGATCATGTTACTATGTTAATACTGCACACTGATCATGTTACTTCGTTAATACTGTACACTGATCATGTTACTATGTTAATACTGTACACTGATCATGTTAGTTCGTTAATACTGTACACTGGTCATGTTACTATTACATTAATACTGTACACTGATCATGTTACTATTACATTAATACTGTACACTGATCATGTTACTACATTAATACTGTACACTGGTCATGTTACTTCATTAATACTGCACACTGATCATGTTACTACGTTATTACTGTACACTGATCATGTTACTGTGTTAATACTGTACACTGATCATGTTACTGCGTTAATACTGTACACTAATCATGTTACTGCCTTAATACTGTACACTGATCATGTTACTACGTTAATACTGTACACTGGTCATGTTACTTCATTAATACTGCACACTGATCATGTTACTACGTTAATACTGTACACTGATCATGTTACTTTGTTAATACTGTACACTGATCATGTTACTATTACATTAATACTGTACACTGATCATGTTACTACGTTAATACTGTACACTGATCATGTTACTATTACATTAATACTGTACACTGATCATGTTACTATTACATTAATACTGTACACTGATCATGTTACTGCGTTAATACTGTACACTGATCATGTTACTGCCTTAATACTGCACACTGACCATGTTACTACGTTAATACTGTACACTGATCATGTTACTACGTTAATACTGTACACTGATCATGTTACTATTACATTAATACTGTACACTGATCATGTTACTACGTTAATACTGTACACTGATCATGTTACTACGTTAATACTGTACACTGATCATGTTACTATTACATTAATACTGTACACTGATCATGTTACTACATTAATACTGTACACTGATCATGTTACTTCGTTAATACTGTACATTGATCATGTTACTATTACATTAATACTGTACACTGATCATGTTACTACATTAATACTGTACACTGATCATGTTACGTCATTAATACTGTACACTGGTCATGTTACTTCATTAATACTGTACACTGATCATGTTACGTCATTAATACTGTACACTGATCATGTTACTATTACGTTAATACTGTACACTGATCATGTTACTACGTTAATACTGTACACTGGTCATGTTACTTCATTAATACTGTACACTGATCATGTTACTATTATATTAATACTGTACACTGATCATGTTACTTTGTTAATACTGTACACTGATCATGTTACTACGTTAATACTGCACACTGATCATGTTAGTTCGTTAATACTGTACACTGGTCATGTTACTATGTTAATACTGTACACTGATCATGTTACTATGTTAATACTGTACACTGGTCATGTTACTATGTTAATACTGTACACTGATCATGTTACGTCATTAATACTGTACACTGATCATGTTACTTTGTTAATACTGTACACTGATCACGTTACTTTGTTAATACTGCACACTGATCATGTTACTACGTTAATACTGCACACTGATCATGTTACTGTGTTAATACTGCACACTGATCATGTTACTACGTTAATACTGTACACTGATCATGTTACTAGTTAATACTGTACACTGATCATGTTACTACGTTAATACTGTACACTGATCATGTTAGTTCGTTAATATTGTATACTGATCATGTTAGTTCGTTAATACTGCACACTGATCATGTTACTATGTTAATACTGCACACTGATCATGTTACTTCGTTAATACTGTACACTGATCATGTTACTATGTTAATACTGTACACTGATCATGTTAGTTCGTTAATACTGTACACTGGTCATGTTACTTCATTAATACTGCACACTGATCATGTTACTACGTTATTACTGTACACTGATCATGTTACTGTGTTAATACTGTACACTGGTCATGTTACTTCATTAATACTGCACACTGATCATGTTACTACGTTATTACTGTACACTGATCATGTTACTATTACATTAATACTGTACACTGATCATGTTACTATTACATTAATACTGTACACTGATCATGTTACTACGTTAATACTGTACACTGGTCATGTTACTTCATTAATACTGCACACTGATCATGTTACTTCATTAATACTGCACACTGATCATGTTACTACGTTAATACTGTACACTGATCATGTTACTTTGTTAATACTGTACACTGATCATGTTACTATTACATTAATACTGTACACTGATCATGTTACTACGTTAATACTGTACACTGATCATGTTACTATTACATTAATACTGTACACTGATCATGTTACTATTACATTAATACTGTACACTGATCATGTTACTACGTTAATACTGTACACTGATCATGTTACTATTACATTAATACTGTACACTGATCATGTTACTATTACATTAATACTGTACACTGATCATGTTACTTCATTAATACTGTACACTGATCATGTTACTATGTTAATACTGTACACTGATCATGTTACTTTGTTAATACTGTACACTGATCATGTGTCGGTCAGAATAAGACCACCGACCGTGATGACGGCCACCAATGCATCCCCGACGCTGCGGGAAGAGCCCGTCTGGACCACGAGGGGCTCGGGCACACTGGGGGGGGGACACGCCCATCACCGGCACAGCCCTGGGGGGGGCGCGGTGAGCACCATTTAGAAGGGTCTGAATGTTGTGTGGTTGCTTTTCAGCTTGGCGAGCAGCCTTCGGACTAATCACGGAGGACTTAATTGTGACGATAGCATAGATCGTACACGTTGACAACTTTGATGGAACACAAGTGCTACTACAGCTGGGAGAACACGGACGGAGCAGAAAGACGGGGGGCGGCACCGCTATGCACGGGGACGGGGACGGGGCGGGCGGTGAGAGGGGCTGCGGGAACCAGAGGAGCAGGGCAGAAAGGACCAGGGTGTATTCACGTTTATAAAGACGGTTTACAGACACCTACGTGAGACTGGGAGAAAGGTGGTGCATGAGAACCCTACCAGTCCGTGGATGCACATAGCAAGACGTCAATGCAAAGAATTCAACTCTGAAGAGCAAACTGCAACAGTGTAGACAGATCCCAGATAAAAATGGCAAACACACACACACACACACACACACACGAATGGTTAAACGGTGTTGAGCTGTCTACAGTGTTACAGTGAGGGTGTTTCACTGGGGTGTTTCTTATGCCTTTGGTATCATTAAACGTTTTAATCGTGTGTGTGTGCTACTTACACTAATTTTAGTAAGAGTAGGATGATACAATGAAAAGTATAACTGTCTTCTTTTTTAATTTTCATATATTTAGCAAGAGGAAATGAAAGGGACAAACAGGAAGGGAAAGAGATGAGAAGTCTCAACTCATAGTTGTGGTCCCTTAATTGTTCATGGAGTGCTTCCTCATATGTACAGCAGAGCCAGTGACCCCTTACTCAAGCCAGTGACCTTTGGGCTCATGCCAGCCACCGTGGGGTCATGTCTAGGATCCCGCATTCAAGTCAGCGACCCCACGCTCAAGCTGGTGAGTCTGAGCTCAAGCCGAATGAGCCTGCACTCAAGCCGGAGACCTTGGGTTTCAAACCTGGGACCTCCGCGTCCCAGGTCGACGCTCTATTCCCTGCGCCACTGCCTGGTCAGGCATAGCTGTCTTATTATAACGTCTGAGTCAGACATTTGCAATGCAGGCTGACCCCTGTGAAGCTTCCGTTCCTTGCTTTCACTACAAGAATGCCTCTCCCCTCCCTGCACACATTTCACAGTGATCTGAGCTACAACCAGGGTCGTGCATGCATTCATGGGCTTCAGCCTAACCACAAACTGACATCATAGAAATGTGCTTTCTGTTTTTGACACACTTCTGGTGGCAGTTGCTATGAGTCAGGACCCTGATGTTAATACAGGCTAATCTGTGAAGTGCAGATTTCATAAACATAGGTTATTTAGGGTAGCTTGCCCCCGGGAGTGTCCAGAGCTGTGCTTTTAGGGACCTCAGTTTTGCCGGAGCTGCTGAGAGCTATTTTCTGAGGTGTGGTGTGCACACACAAAGTGCCCGTCACCATAGACATCGGGGCCTGTGGGAAGGTGACGGTCAGAGGAGAGAGTGGAGGACCGCTGGCTGGAGTGGCCCCCCGTTAGCTCATCCCACACGGCACACGCCCACGGTGACGACCCCCTCATCTTTCCAGACGCCTGCTTCCCCCGGGCCAGCAGCAGCTCACACCCCAAACACGCACATATTTCCTGGGTGGTCATGTAGGTAGAAGAAGGAAATTAATAGAAGATCACCCCACTACCATTTACAAAAATGTGATCCCCCACTGGAGAGTTCGAGTGACTTGGTCTCTGAAGGAAGATGACGGACAAGAACTGTCCCCACCTCTTGGGGGGCTGATGTTGGGAAAGGACCATTTCTTAGGGATCATTTTTTCAGAGGGGTCAGGTAAGTAGGTTTCTTCTAAAGGGGTATTTTTTCCGAACATGGGGGCTTACCTCTCTTCCGCCCACCTTCCCGTGGGGTCCTTCCACACATCTGAGGACCACGGGCTGCGTGTGTTTTTCTCACTCAAGGAGAACACCTTCTCCTTCGGAACTGACCCTGTACGGCTCTTCCTGCATCCTGGCGCTCACAGTAATTTATGATAGGTCCCCGTCCCTAACGTTATAGTTTCTGTGGTTTAATAATGAAGCAGGGAAACAGAGAACCAATTAAGAAGGCCCTTCCATCCAGAGCCGGGCGCATTCGTCCTTGAATCCACCTCGGGGTTCCTCTCCTCCTGTCCGCTTTCCCCTCGGAGCGCCCCCCCTCCGCCCCGACCTGCAGGCACAGACACAGTAAATCTGCGCAAAGACCGCGGGGACAACAGGGACGCTCCACAATAACGAAGAAACATTCGGGAGGCCGTCGCCACGAAGGCGACCACTCAAGGGCGGAAGAGAGAGGACTCAGTCAGCGTCATATATATATATACTTTCAGAAGAGACTCTGACACCCGCTCACCCTTGAAGGAGGTCAGGGAGGCTGGGCTCCCGTTGAAGGACATCAGATCTCAGGAGAGCGGGCTGACCTTTCCGTTTTATTATGTATTGATCGCGTGACATGTACAGTTATATCGTGTTTCTCGATAGAGCGTCGGGACTGCAGAAGATGACACACACCTCGCGGTGACATCGCCCCAGCCCCACGCTGCCCCTTGGAGTTAGATGAAAGTGGTCCCCACTCGTGAAAAGTCATTGAAGAGGACAGAGTGGTGTTACTGTCCGTGACTCGAGTAAGAAAAAAAATATATATATATATGCAAGAGGTTCCTGGAACTAAGTAACTACCAGAATGTTGGAAAAGCAGAAAACACACTCATTTGATATTTGTAAATCACCTAAGCCCCGACTGCCTCAAATTCATTTATGTCTCTCCTAAATACGCCACATCCACACATTTATATGAATTAGATCATTGATTTTTCTTTCCTTCATGATCCGGTTATCCAAGTCAGTGACAAACTGTGGGGCAACTCTCAAATCTGTTCCATCAAATCATTACAGCTAATTTAAGGTCCTCGGAAACCTTACTGGCCCAAGCATTAGAAAAAAAGCAAAAATTTGAGCATAAATGTAATCATCTGTAACCCAGAAGAAGAAGAAGAAGATAATGTGTATCAGGACAAATGCATTTTAAGATGGTTGGGATTTAATAAATCAGTGACAGAACAGGAAAGATTATGACCTTACTGTGACCTAAACTTCGGCTTTATAAAGTGTATAATGGCGGAGTCAGAACAGATTGATCCATTTAGAAGACTCCTGGGGGGAGGTCCTGAGTAGAAAAGATGTCACAGCTGCTGTTGATTCTTTTCTTTTTTTTTTTTTGCATTTTCACGTCTATGACCTGTTATCTGATGCTCCACATTTCCTATAACTCCATGAAGTTTATGAGCAGGGGATTAGGTGCAGTGGTGGGGGAAGTAGCTATAAATGAGGCTAAATTTAACCCAGAGAAGAATCCGGGGACATAGTTACAATGTTTCCACGTCTGTGATAGAGAAGAATCCAGGGACATAGTTACAATGTTTCCACATCTGTGATAGAGAAGAATCCGGGGACATAGTTACAATGTTTCCACGTCTGTGATAGAGGGAACACTATGACAGGAAGCTAAACTCTGAAAGAGCAGCAACACAGAGACAGACAAAACAACTTTTGTTTGTTTTTTTCTTAATGAAATGTAAAAACGGGGTTGCCATGGTGAGAACTGACTGAAGTTTGGGTTTTCGTGGGAAAGGGATGAAGAAGAGATGGGGCTCTAAGGGGGTGAAAGGGTAAACTGAGTGACCGGAGGGACGGAACCCGCACCAGGGAGGGCGGGCTGGTGAAACTCTGGGAGAAAACGTAACAACCCCCGCGCGGTGTCTGCTGATGGACACAGTGCGCTGGCGTTGCGGCACCAGCTGGCACCACGCCAGCAGAGGCCTGGGGACCATGGGCCGCGGGGACGGGGGCGCGGACCCCAGGAGAGCCAGGGCAGGTCAGCCCCAGAGACCACTGCCTGTGGCAGAGACGAGCCCGAACACCTGTGCCTGGGATGGAGGGGCCGGTCCGGGGGACGCGACACGGAGCTCGTCCATGGCCATGCGGAGGCAGGTGCGTGTAATTCCTGGTCAAGTCCCCGGTGCGGTCTGGCGGAGGGAGGCCAGGTCCCGCTGCAGGTGTGTGTCGGGGACAATGAATGGGGAGCTGAGAGTCCGGACATGGAGCTCACTGGACCAACCTGCCGGGCGTCTGCCTGGCACAGAATGGGGAGGGGACGGGGGTGGAGGTCAGTGACAGTGTGTGATAATAAATATGTGTCCCACAGGCAACCATCGAGAGCACAAAGCCAAGTGACCCCAGTGCTGATGCAGAGAGAGCAGGGACATCACGGAACCACGTAGAAGTAAACAAGCAAAGGTCCGTCGAGGGCACCCAGGTGGCCGTGGCTTTACCAGGATCGGCCGGTGGAGGGGGACCTAGGAAAAGACCAGGGAAAAGGGACAGAGGTGTAGATGTTGAGAGTCACTCTTTCTGATAATAGATAATGTGGAAAATAATTAACAGCAGTGAGAGAGAAGCAGGAGAGAGATAAGAGACCCCAAGAACCTTGCACAGGACAAGGGCACTTGCGGAGGGATACAGGCTCTCCGGCACAGACAGTGTCCCTCACAAGGGCTTTCCCTAGGACACGGGGCTCATCTGAAGACGGTAGATCTGAACGACTACTGGCTGGAACACCTCGAGCAAGTCACGTGTCCCAACTGACCCTCTGTTTCCTCCCTTGAAAAACGAATCCTGAACTACACACATACTTGCGAGGATTAAAGGTGTAAGAGTAATAATGCTGGCCCTATGATGAGTGATCGATATGTACGAGCTAGCAGGAGTCATAGTAATATTAGTGATATGCCATTCCCAATGGAAGTGACATCAGGGAGACCCCATGACACTACAGCATTTAACACAAAAAAACAGGAAAGCGTTCATTAAACAGCATAGACTCATCTAAAACATATTGGTGAAAACAGCCCACTGGGCGATGATCACTTCAGGCAGAGGCTGTGACTTCGTCTGATGATGTGCACAGATTAAATGTCAGGCACCGAGACGTGTCCATTGGGGGGTTTTGTGTCTCTGGTGTTGAGTTGTCTGAGTTCTTTATACAGTTTGGACATGAACCCCTTATCGGCTGTGCCACTGGTGAAAAATCTTCCCTCAGTCATGAGATCGTTGTTGTGTTTTGCTGATATCCCCATTGCTGAAGGAAAAATTTTGATTTGCTGTAGTTCTATTTGTTGTTTTGTTTTTTTTTCCTTTGTTACCTTTGCCAGAGGAGATAGATCAGAAAAAAAAATACTGCTAAGAAAAATGTCCAAGGTTTTACTGTGTTTTCTTCTAGGAGTTTTATGGCTTTGAGTCTTACGTCTAAGTCTTTCATCCACTTTGAGTTTATTCTTGTAGATGGTATAAGAAGGTGGCCTAGCAGCGGGACCCCTCTGTATAGTACCTGACCCTCTAACCATTGTGCTGTCCGTCCAGATCTAATACAGAGTAACACTGAATGTAAATTCTAACGGAAAAATAAAAAGATTTAAAAGAAGAACTCAAACACGGATTTGCATCTTAATTTATATCACCCCCAGAACGTTTAAACATTAAAATTTTGTTCCTTTATCTGTTACGTGTTGATAATTATGATTTCGGTGGGCTGTTGTGAAATTAAATGAAATGATTCAAGTAAAGCACCTGCTACATTTTCAGGCATCACATTAAGCCCTTAGTAAGTGCTAGTTTAAAACCATAAGATGAGGGTTTTTTCTTAGAAAGTCAGAAACTAAGAATCAGCCTATGCTCCTCCCGAGAGGATTTGGATGAGTGAAATGAGTGTTATAGACAAGGCTGGAAATCACAGGCTCTGGGAACAGTCATTCCAACCTTATCTCAAGTCCTGATGATGGGACCTATCCTTGGTGATCATTTCTTTTTTTTTTTTTTTTGTAATTTTCTGAAGTGATAAGCAGGGAGGCAGACAGACTCCCGCATGCGCCCGACTGGGATCCACCCGGCATGCCCACCAGGGGGCGATGCTCTGCCCCTCTGGGGCGTTGCTTTGTTGCAACCAGAGCCATTCTAGCACCTGAGGCAGGGACCACAGAGCCATCCTCAGTGCCCGGGCCAACTTTGCTCCATTGGAGCCTTGGCTGTGGGAGGGGAAGAGAGAGACAGAGAGGAAGGAGAGGGGGAGGGGTGGAGAAGCAGATGGCGTTTCTCCTATGTGCCCTGGCCTGGAATTGAACCCAGGTCTTCCACACATCGGGCCGTCACTCTACCACTGAGCCAACCGGCCAGGGCCCCCTTGGTGATCGCTTTATTTCAGAACTCTAAGAGTGCTAAAACAGTCCTTAACACATAAGATGTGATTATCAAGGGTGTCTATCCTTTTTACCGAGAAAATGGTAACATGGGAACTAGCAAATCCAGACAGACTCAGAGGTGTGCATCACAGTTTGGGGTGCTACAGCGAGAGGCAAGACACGATGCAGAACTCACAGAGTCTGAGAAACAGAACAAAGACAAACTTGGACCTCGAAGGACATATCTAAGTTTGTTACCGACCTCCCAGGTGACAACTCTTGGCGCAGAAACGAGCTGGCCCGGGCAGGCCCGGCCGGAGGGTCCTGTGTCATCCACAGGCACCTACAGTGTCAGCTGTGGGGCGAGCCGTGCGCCTGGGGCAGGCGTGTGCTCGCAGCGTTCCCCCGGCGCGGCACCTACCTCTGCAGAACGGCGCGGGGAAGTCCCAGGACGCCCCATTCCCCGGGCTGACGATGCAGGTCAGGGTGGCGTGGCCTTCCAGGACGTAGCCGGGGAGGCAGCTGTACCGGATCTTGTCTCCGATGTTGAACCTGGTCCCGTGCAGGACGCCTTTCAGTATTTCCCCGGGGTTCCCGCACGTGTGGCTCGGCAGAACTGTTGGAAACAGAAAAGAGGAAGGTTAAGAACGCTTAAAGAACGCTTTGCTATGAAGCTCAATCAAGAGCCCAGAACATGCCCACCCTTCCAGTATGAAAATCAGCAAATCCAGCACAAAAAAAATATTTTAATGTAGCCTCCAAAATGGAACAGAGAAATACAGTCACGTTTCATGGCTGCAATTTAGTACATCTGTGGAGATTTTTTAAAGCATAAATGGATGTATTTTGTTTAGAGGGAAAATACAGTTCTGCTCAGACTCAGTGCCCTAAACGACATCTAGATGATGTTCTCGTTGTGTGACCCTGCCGTCCCTTACAGCCTGCAGTCAGACAAGAGAGTAGGATACAGGTTATCTGAAGAAGCCGTATCAGACATACAGCACCCATGAATATTCATGCTGTATCTACCCCCGGACCCAGCACTGCCTGCTGCTCCTCACTAATTAATGCTTAATCAATGTTGGAGGGGATAAACAAATGAAAGCGTAAATTACAGATCACTCATTAATCTATCAGGTTTTAATAAAACCGTTCCACTATTTTACTCCACGGCACATGCTGTGTCTGACTCACAACGGAGGTGAACTCTCCGTTTTAACGACACAAGCGCTTTTTTTTTTTTTTCCTGAAGCTGGAAACGGGGAGGCAGTCAGACAGACTCCTGCATGCGCCCGACCGGGATCCACCCGGCACGCCCACCAGGGGGCGATGCTCTGTCCATCTGGGGTGTCGCTGTGTTGTGACCAGAGCCATTCTAGCACCTGGGGCAGAGGCCATGGAGCCATCCCCAGTGCCCGGGCCATCTTTGCTCCAATGGAGCCTCGGCTGCGGGAGGGGAAGAGAGAGACAGAGAGGAAGGAGAGGGGGAGGGGTGGAGAAGCAGATGGGCGCCTCTCCTGTGTGCCCTGGCTGGGAATCGAACCCGGGACTTCTGCACGCCAGGCTGACGCTCTACCACTGAGCCAACCGGCCAGGGCTACAAGCGCTCTCTTCACGTGTACGTCAGGTCAGCACAGTGGTCTCCATCCTCTCCCTCCCTGATGGACTCACCTTCCGTGTTCATGGGAGTCTCTGCCTAAGTCAACTGGCTTGAAACCTGATCAATACGATGCCATCCCCACTCATTCAATTTCCAACTGAACTGAGACACCATTAAGTCAAGTAGAGAAAGCTATGACAGTTGGGGACGGTCTAAACATTTTTGCTTAAATTTATCGTGTCATCGGTAAATTTGCTACTATCATGTAGTCCTCAAATAAACAAAGAATCCTACTATCTAAAAAAAGGAATCATTTGCAAATAAAAAGTATTTCTAAATGAAAATAATAAAAATAAAATAATTGGCCCTGGCTGGTTGGCTCGGTGGTAGAGTGTCGGCCTGGCGTGCAGGAGTCCTGGGTTCAATTCCCAGCCAGGGCACACAGGAGAAGCGCCCATCTGCTTCTCCACCCCTCCCCCTCTCCTTCCTCTCTGTCTCTCTCTTCCCCTCCCACAGCCAAGGCTCCACTGGAGCAAGGTTTGCCTCGGCGCTGAGGATGGCTCTGTGGCCTCTGCCTCGGGTGCTAGAATGGCTGATTGTGGCAGAGCGATGCCCCAAGATGGGCAGAGCATTGCCCCCTGGTGGGCATGCTGGGTGGATCCCGGTTGGGTGCATGTGGGAGTCTGTCTGACTGCCTCCCCATTTCCAACTTTGGAAAAATTCAAAAAAAAAATGATATTGGCCCTGGCTGGTTGGCTCAGTGGTAGAGCTTCGGCCCAGCGTGTGGAAGTCCCAGGTTCAAGTCCCAGTCAGGGCACACAGGAGAAGCGCCCATCCACTTCTCCACCCCTCCCCTTCCACTTCCTCTCTGTCTCTCTCTTCCCCTCCACAGCCAAGGCTCCATTGGAACCAGTTGTCCCGGGCGCTGAGGATGACTCCATGGCCTCTGCTTCAGGTGCTAGAATGGCTCCGGTTGTAATGGAGCAATGGCCCCAGATGAGTAGAGCATCGCCCCCTGGTGGGCATGCTGGGTGGATCCCCGTCAGGCACATGTGGGAGTCTGTCTGACTGCATCCCCGTTTCCAACTTCAGAAAAAATACAAAAATAAATAATAATTTTATATCTGTATCGAATTTTTCCCCCTATCTGTACAGAGCATAGCTTGATATATGTAGAGATAATATGGTGCAATTTTGTTTTGTTTGCTTATAAACTGAGAAGTTAATAGACCTTTCACAGTGAATGGAAGGGTACCTTTGTATTTCTAAAAATATTTTATTATGACATGAAAGATGTACCGAGTAAGCTATATAGAAACACTTAGGAAAGTACTACCATTTAGGTACTTAATACCCTTGACATGTCCATGAAAACACTGTTTACACAGTCAGCACGCAGTTCTACGCTTTAAAAACTAATTTCTAAAACAGGCGGCAAGAAAACCTATTTGAAACACAATAGACAACAGTTAAGTTTGGTCTACAAGCATTTCCGCCTCTTTTATAAAAAGAGAAGTTCCTTGTCCAATGCCACACGTTCTGTGTCTAAGTCAATAAGTCGAAGCCAGGGTCTGTAATCATTGTTAAGTGTGCTGGTGTTTTTTTTTTTTTTTTTTTTGTTTTTTTTTTTTTTTAATTTTATTTATTTATTCATTTTTTTTTAGAGAGGAGAGAGCGAGAGAGAGAGAGAGAGAGAGAGAAAGAGAGAGAGAGAGAGAGAAAGGGGGGAGGAGCAGGAAGCATCAACTCCCATATGTGCCTTGACCAGGCAAGCCCAGGGTTTTGAACCGGTGACCTCAGCATTCCAGGTCAACGCTTTATCCACTGTGCCACCACAGGTCAGGCCAAGTGTGCTGGTGTTTGATGGCCTCCGGTCTCCTAAGGCAGAGAAAGGCGTTTCCGTTCTGTCCAGGGAGCGCCTGAGGCGGGGACCCAGTCTGAGCTCCGGATGGTGGTGACACAAGACA
This sequence comes from Saccopteryx bilineata, assembly GCF_036850765.1. NCBI lineage: Eukaryota > Metazoa > Chordata > Mammalia > Chiroptera > Emballonuridae > Saccopteryx > Saccopteryx bilineata. Next base: position 2,310,321 of record NC_089495.1, read on the forward strand.
CAAGGCCACGGGACACTACCAGCAGGAGCAGGAGACAGAAAGACCACGTCTGGTCACGGATGCCTTCAGTGACTCCTTCCGTGTCCCCGAATATGTATTTATATAATGAACAAATCCTTCCCCGTTCTCGGGGACTTTATTCTTTCCATTAACGATTAGGAATACATCTTATTAGAAGGTGCATGTCACCAGGCTATGTGTCCCAATATACTGTCCCCAACAACAGGAGTTATCAGTATCAATCCACAAAACAGCTGAAAACCTGCTATTGATAACCACAACCAGTACTGCCGTTCACCACTGGGGGGACCAGGGAGCCTCTCTGACATCGGGATGGAGCCCACAGAACGGTTCTAGCTGTCGTTCTGTGGAAAACGGAAAGAAACAGCCTGATGGACCAAAAGATCATCATCACATGATCATGAAAATACAATAAAATGTGAGAAACCGATCACGTTAACTGGTGGCACAGAGACAGATGTCACCCGATATTATCATCTGCCTAGGAGGTCAAACATTCAAACAAAAGCGAAGGATAAACAATATCTGATATTTGTGCAACGATATTGCCAGGAAGTGAGGACTTGTACTGACTTCAAACATTTTGAGGGGAGAAAAAAAAGGCGTTCCTGAAAACCAGGTTCTCCCTGAGTAGAAGTAGGATAAGCCTCTTAAGCCTCTTAGAAAGAAAACATTTATGTCTTAAAAGTATTTTAACAGAGTCAAATGTCATATGTGGGAATGTAGACATCTGAGAAATAAATACATACTGCCACTCTCCATCATCAAACTCGGAAAGCTCTCTGTAATAGATAGTAATTAGCTGTTAACATTAATGGTGGTCAACACAATACAGATGGCAACAGTGCAGAGTGCAGCTGTACCTATCATTAACATCCTATGTCAAGTCATGGAGGGAAGCCGTTTCCAGGGGCAGGCTGGTCTGTGACAGCCGTCCACGGCAAAAACAATCTCTGTTCCCAGGGCCACCTACCCTCCCCTCCTCTGTACACCGTCCCCTGGCCCCTCAGACCAGTCCAAGGTCTCGCTCTCTGTTCCCGGGGCCACTTCCCCTCCCCTCCTCTGCACAATGTCCTCTGGCCCCTTAGGCCAGTCCAGGTCCCCCTCTCTGTTCCCGGGGCCACCTCCCCTCTCCTCCTCTGCACACTGTCCCCTGGCCCTCAGGCCAGTCCAAGGTCTCGCTCTCTGTTCCCGGGCCACCTCCCCTCCCCTCCTCTGCACACCGTCCCCTGGCCCCTCAGGCCAGTCCAAGGTCCCCCTCTCTGTTCCCGGGCCACCTCCCCTCCCCTCCTCTGCACACTGTCCCCTGGCCCCTTAGGGTCCCCCTCTCTGTTTCCGGGCCACCTCCCCTCCCCTCCTCTGCACACCGTCCCCTGGCCCCTCAGGCCAGTCCAAGGTCCCCCTCTCTGTTCCCGGGCCACCTCCCCTCCCCTCCTCTGCACACCGTCCCCTGGCCCCTCAGGCCAGTCCAAGGTCTCGCTCTCTGTTCCCGGGGCCACCTCCCCTCTCCTCCTCTGCATACTGTCCCCTGGCCCCTCAGGCCAGTCCAAGGTCTCGCTCTCTGTTCCCGGGCCACCTCCCTTCCCCTCCTCTGCACACCGTCCCCTGGCCCCTTAGGCCAGTCCAAGGTCCCCCTCTCTGTTCCCGGGCCACCTCCCTTCCCCTCCTCTGCACACCGTCCCCTGGCCCCTTAGGCCAGTCCAAGGTCCCCCTCTCTGTTCCCGGGCCACCTCCCCTTCCCTCCTCTGCACACTGTCCCCTGGCCCCTTAGGGTCCCCCTCTCTGTTCCCGGGCCACCTCCCCTCCCCTCCTCTGCACACTGTCCCCTGGCCCCTTAGGCCAGTCCAAGGTCCCCCTCTCTGTTCCCGGGCCACCTCCCCTCCCCTCCTCTGCACACTGTCCCCTGGCCCCTTAGGGTCCCCCTCTCTGTTCCCGGGCCACCTCCCCTCCCCTCTTCTGCACACTGTCCCCTGGCCCCTTAGGGTCCCCCTCTCTGTTCCCGGGCCACCTCTCCTCCCCTCCTCTGCACACTGTCCCCTGGCCCCTTAGGGTCCCCCTCTCTGTTTCCGGGCCACCTCCCCTCCCCTCCTCTGCACACCGTCCCCTGGCCCCTCAGGCCAGTCCAAGGTCCCCCTCTCTGTTCCTGTGCATGGCTTTGTGTTCACCTTAACATCCTGACGATCACATCAGAATCTGAACAACACCCACCGGACACCTATTTTTTGCACGGCCTCATGTTTCATGGGCGATGGAACGGGAGGGGAAGAGCTGGATCTCCAGCGCGTCTCTTCCTCTCGTCGGCTCCGTGTGTTCGCTGAGCGTGTCCTAGTCAGGGTCTCTATCATCCCCCCACAGTGTGGTGTCAGAGCTGAGTCAGACCACTCAGGTCTCCAAGTCCCCGCTCTGGACAACTCTGTCATCCGCTCACTTTGCAGCCAGTGGCTTCCTGCTGGGAACGTCCCCGGCTCAAGGTGGGGCCACCTCTCCTTCCTGTAGCTGTCTCTACAACATCTAGAACGGTCTAATCCTGAGCGGGGACTTGCTACATGTAAGTAAATAAACTGATAATTGGAAAGATCAATGCAAAATGTATCATGTACTCTCCTAGATACATTGTATGCACAGCAACTAAGATTTGAGCAGTTGAAAACTCAGTGGGAAGAGAAAAAAACAAAACTTGTTTTCAAAGAAAAGCTGAACAAAATAACATTTTGGGAACAATGAATCGGTCACAGATTGTAAATCACGTGTTTTTCCACATTGGGCTGAAAAGGTAAATAGGGCCTCAGAGACTTAAAGTGAATATCAGAATTCTAAAAGCAAAATATCCAAATGGGGAAGTGATTAAAAACCAATTTACAAATTTTAAAATCACTAGTTGGTAGTGGAAAGATAAATTTACAGTTTAGGGAATGAAGATTTTTATTTTCAACCAAAATTTACAGGAAAAAAAAATGTGATTGTTACCAACAAGGAAAGAGAAGTAATTGAGAATAAATTAAAATATTTATTTTCAGTTGCAACCACTCCCATAAACGCAAACTTGCACATGGTATTATAAAAGCATAAGGAATTTTATTTTTTTAAAAAAACAAAAACAACAACACTAAACTGTGAAAAACAGATGAAAATGATTATGTAAAGATTGACATCTGAGACAGGTCAGCATTACCGACATGGAACACTCCAGTGGTGGGGAAGAAAAACAACAAAAAAACTAATTTAGAATAAATAAATTCCAGAACCCAACGGTCATTTCTGCCACTTTCATTTCACGTAGGTTTTTAACCCATTTCCCCGAAGGAGGTGAATGTCCCTTTGTGCCTCCCACGGTAATGAGCACACATTATGTTATTTGGCAAACGCTCACTGCACTGGCTTGAACCCCACTTTTAATCCCCTCCAAACCTGCTCTGAAGTCACGTGCCCGCGTTCCCATGGATGCTTCCAGAAAGGAATTCTTCTCTGGGCTCGGGGAGTTCTGCCCGGGGGCAGACATTGTCGGGTGATGTGAAAGGGATCTTGGACAGAACTCCGGGCACCGTCCTTCCCCCTCACGGCTGGTGTCCATCCACCCTCCGGCAGCCAGGTCTGCACACCCAGCACTGGGACCACGCTTGTCATGCTAACGGCGCTCACGAAACCCTCCGTCCTTAACACGGCGATTTGGCAACAGCACAGGGTCGCACTGGTGACTCAAGGAGCCCCACGCGGCAAAACTGGGACCCGGCGGCTCAACTGACGCAGGGATGTCACCTCCCCTCCCGTTCCGGAAGACAGGGAAGGCCTGACACTCAAGTACAAAGCAGCAGTAAGGTTCATTCCTCAACGGGACAAAGGGAGGGGGGGGGCAGACAGAAGGGTGAATTCCGCCAGAGGTCACAGCGTGTCCCCAGCCTGGGGACGGTCACTGAGCCATCCATATGTGCCTCCGGTGTGACCCTGCACCCCCCAGGGCCTGTCCCAGGCTCTCGGTGTGTCTGCCCCGTCTTTCTGCGTCTCCCTGCAGCTTCAGGAAACAAAGCTTCAAACACCTGTAGGACGTGGGCACCGGAGCCCTCGTGGTCCCCTGGTGTTTGCCCCACCCTCTCCCTGTGACCTCTGCGTGGGCAGGGGGGTTAGGAGAATCCGATCAGGTGATTTTCAGGAACACTGTGCCGATCAGATTTTCCGACGTTGCAACCTGACATTGATTCTCTGCCGGGCTCGGAGTCGCGCCAGCGGATGCCAGAAGGTCAGCTGAGATGGCAGCTCCCCAGGTGTCGCAGTGAGGGTGTCTCAGGAGGTGACAGTTACCTAATGCCCTCCAGCCTGAGCCTGAGCTCTGCTCCGGGGAGGGAAAGAGAGGAGAGAGGCCGTGTGGGTGCCGCCTCTGAACAGTCACAGGAGAGGGTGTCAGAGGGGACCTGGGCTTTGAGGTGCCTTTAGGGTCAAGAACAACATGCTGTGTCCACAGGCAAAGGGAGAGATCATGTCTCACTGAGGAGCTTGGGTGCTGAGTGGTCACCAGAGAGGCACAGAGCACGTGGGTCACGGGGTCCGATGCACGGTCCCGGGTTTTTGCTCCAGAAATCATTTGTAGAATGTGGGACAAATTGCCTAAACCTCAGAGTTGATGTCTTTTTTTCTCCCATTGATTTGAGAGAGAAAGAGTGAGAGAGAGAGAGAGAGAGAAGAAAGGGAGAGAAAGAGAAGCATCAACTCATTGTTCTCATATGTGTCCTAACCAGAGGCTGAGCGGTGACCTCGGTGTACAGGGACAACACTACGCATTGAGCCACCCAACAGGGCCTCAGAGTCTATGCCTTGAAAAGGGAATTGAGAAGTGAAATCTAGCCCCGGCCGAGATCTCGGTGGGTTAGAGCGTTGTTCCAAAGTGCGGAGGTTGCTGGTTCGATCCCCAGTCAGGGCACTTATGGGAACAGCTCAATCTTCCTCTCTCTCTCTCTCTCTCTCAAACCAATAAAATAAGCATTTTTAAAAAGAAGAGGAATGAAAGTACTGATGGGTTTGTTGTGAGACGAAATTGAGAGGCTGCAGGTTCAGGTTAGCAGGGCACTTGGACCAGGGTGGGGGCTCAACGCCCATTTGTGATGTTGAATACGTCTCCCCAGCTCGGAAGCACCGTGCAGACTGACAGGAAACGATGCACATCTAAAAGCATAAAGGGATTCTCACATCCACCAAATCAGAAACAACTCAGGGAAGTTTGTTCCTGTCGAGATTGTCGCTAAAGGGAACAGTTATTAAAACAGGAAACAGTCGGAAATCTCGTTCTTTTTCCAGCCCTTCTGATTCTGCCCGGTACCCGCTCTAGTAGAGCAATGGTTAGTGTCACACCATGCTACGAGCCAGCCATCGCTGCTGGTGCTTCATACGTATCCAGGTAATATGAAGGAAGTACAATATTATCTGCTTTTTTAGATAGAGGAGGGAACCGCAGCTCAGAGAGGCTCGGTCACCTCCCCGTGGCCACACAGCCAGCAAGTACGGGTGGCAGAGTCTACACAATAAATCTAGAATGTCGAGTCGTCAGCACTACAATAAACTTTCGCTCTGGCTGATTGGCTCAGCAGTCGAGTGTTGGCCCGGCGTGTGGGAGTCCCGGGTTTGATTCCCGGACAGGGCACACAGGAGAAGTGATCTTCTGCTTCTCCCCACCTCCCCCTCTCGCTTCTCTCTATCTCTTTCTTTCCCTCCTGCACCCAGGGCTATGGGTTCCCCAGGCACTGAGGATGGCTCTGTGGCCTCTGCCTCAGCAACTAAAAATAGCTCTGTTGCCAAGCAACTGAGCAGTGGCCCCAGAAGGGCAGAGCATTGCCCCCTGGTGGGCATGCCAGGTGGATTCCGGTTGGGCACATGTGGGAGTCTGTCTCTCTGCCTCCCTGCTTCTCATTTAATTAAAAAAAAAAAAAACCCGGCCCTGGCCGGTTGGCTCAGTGGTAGAGCGTTGGCCTGGCGTGCGGGGGACCCGGGTTTGATTCCCGGCCAAGGCACATAGGAGAAGCGCCCATGGAGAGCGGTGACAGTGGGCGCCAACACCGAGCTGCGCAGGAGGGGAGGGGACCGGCGAGCACCAGGGACACAGGGTCCTGGACGCAGGGGCAGCCCCCCCCCACACACAGCGGCCTGTGTTCAGATGAAGCAGACTCAAGAATGTCCAACTCTTGGTCCTGGCCAGTTGGCTCAGTGGTAGAGCATCGGCCTGATGTGTGGAAGTCCCGGGTTCGATTCCCGGCCAGGGCACACAGGAGAAGCACCCATCTGCTTCTCCACCCCTCCCTCTCTCCTTTCTCTCTGTCTCTCCCTTCCCCTCCCGCAGCCAAGGCTCCATTGGAGCAAAGATGGCCCGGACACTGAGGATGACTCCATGGCCTCTGCCTCAGGTGCTAGAATGGCTCTGGTTGCAACAGAGCAACACCCCAGATGGGCAGAGCATCTCCCCCTGGTGGGCGTGCCGGGTGGATCCTGGTCGGGCGCATGCGGGAGTCTGTCTGCCTCCCCGTTTCCAACTTCGGAAAAATACAAAAAAAAAAAAAAAAAAAAAAAAGAAAACAAAAGAAAGGAAAAGGACATCCAACTCTCGTTGGTGACTTGGAAAAAGGGCAAACGGTCTGCGGGAAGAGGATTAGAGCAGCAAGAACCGTAACTGCGACTCAGCACTCCAAGCAGCCAGCATGAGACCCAGACACTAAAACAGAACAGGAGGACACGAGTGACCCAGACACTAAACCAGAACAGGAGGACACGAGTGACCCAGGAGACCCAGACACTAAACCAGAACAGGAGGACACGAGTGACCCAGAAGACACAGAGACTAAAACAGAACAGGAGGACACGAGTGACCCAGAAGACACAGAGACTAAAACAGAACAGGAGGACACGAGTGACCCAGACACTAAACCAGAACAGGAGGAGACGAGTGACCCAGAAGACACAGAGACTAAACCAGAACAGGAGGACACGAGTGACCCAGACACTGAACCAGAACAGGAGGACACGAGTGACCCAGGAGACCCAGACACTAAACCAGAACAGGAGGACACGAGTGACCCAGAAGACACAGAGACTAAAACAGAACAGGAGGACACGAGTGACCCAGAAGACACAGAGACTAAAACAGAACAGGAGGACACGAGTGACCCAGACACTAAACCAGAACAGGACACGAGTGACCCAGGAGACCCAGACACTAAACCAGAACAGGAGGACACGAGTGACCCAGAAGACACAGAGACTAAAACAGAACAGGAGGACACGAGTGACCCAGACACTAAACCAGAACAGGAGGAGACGAGTGACCCAGAAGACACAGACACTAAACCAGAACAGGAGGACACGAGTGACCCAGAAGACACAGAGACTAAACCAGAACAGGAGGACACGAGTGACCCAGACACTAAACCAGAACAGGACACGAGTGACCCAGGAGACCCAGACACTAAACCAGAACAGGAGGACACGAGTGACCCAGAAGACCCAGACACTAAACCAGAACAGGAGGACACGAGTGACCCAGAAGACACAGAGACTAAAACAGAACAGGAGGACACGAGTGACCCAGACACTAAACCAGAACAGGAGGAGACGAGTGACCCAGAAGACACAGACACTAAACCAGAACAGGAGGACACGAGTGACCCAGAAGACACAGAGACTAAACCAGAACAGGAGGACACGAGTGACCCAGACACTAAACCAGAACAGGACACGAGTGACCCAGGAGACCCAGACACTAAACCAGAACAGGAGGACACGAGTGACCCAGACACTAAACCAGAACAGGAGGAGACGAGTGACCCAGACACTAAACCAGAACAGGACACGAGTGACCCAGAAGACCCAGACACTAAAACAGAACAGGAGGACACGAGTGACCCAGACACTGAACCAGAACAGGAGGACACGAGTGACCCAGGAGACCCAGACACTAAACCAGAACAGGAGGACACGAGTGACCCAGACACTAAACCAGAACAGGAGGACACGAGTGACCCAGACACTAAACCAGAACAGGACACGAGTGACCCAGAAGACCCAGACACTAAAACAGAACAGGAGGACACGAGTGACCCAGACACTGAACCAGAACAGGAGGACACGAGTGACCCAGACACTGAACCAGAACAGGAGGACACGAGTGACCCAGGAGACCCAGACACTAAACCAGAACAGGAGGACACGAGTGACCCAGGAGACCCAGACAATGAACCAGAACAGGAGGACACGAGTGACCCAGGAGACCCAGACACTAAACCAGAACAGGAGGACACGAGTGACCCAGACACTAAACCAGAACAGGACACGAGTGACCCAGGAGACCCAGACACTAAACCAGAACAGGAGGACACGAGTGACCCAGACACTAAACCAGAACAGGAGGACACGAGTGACCCAGGAGACCCAGACACTAAACCAGAACAGGAGGACACGAGTGACCCAGGAGACCCAGACACTAAAACAGAACAGGAGGACACGAGTGACCCAGGAGACCCAGACACTAAAACAGAACAGGACACGAGTGACCCAGAAGACACAGACACTAAAACAGAACAGGAGGACACGAGTGACCCAGACACTAAACCAGAACAGGACACGAGTGACCCAGGAGACCCAGACACTAAACCAGAACAGGAGGACACGAGTGATCCAGAAGACCCAGACACTAAAACAGAACAGGAGGACACGAGTGACCCAGGAAACCCAGACACTAAAACAGAACAGGACACGAGTGACCCAGAAGACACAGACACTAAAACAGAACAGGAGGACACGAGTGACCCAGACACTAAACCAGAACAGGACACGAGTGACCCAGGAAACCCAGACACTAAACCAGAACAGGACACGAGTGACCCAGAAGACACAGACACTAAAACAGAACAGGAGGACACGAGTGACCCAGACACTAAACCAGAACAGGACACGAGTGACCCAGACACTAAACCAGAACAGGAGAACACGAGTGATCCAGAAGACACAGAGACTAAACCAGAACAGGAGGACACGAGTGACCCAGACACTAAACCAGAACAGGACACGAGTGACCCAGGAAACCCAGACACTAAAACAGAACAGGACACGAGTGACCCAGAAGACACAGACACTAAAACAGAACAGGAGGAGACGAGTGACCCAGACACTAAACCAGAACAGGACACGAGTGACCCAGACACTAAACCAGAACAGGAGAACACGAGTGATCCAGAAGACACAGAGACTAAACCAGAACAGGAGGACACGAGTGACCCAGACACTAAACCAGAACAGGACACGAGTGACCCAGGAGACCCAGACACTAAACCAGAACAGGAGGACACGAGTGACCCAGGAGACCCAGACACTAAACCAGAACAGGACACGAGTGACCCAGGAGACCCAGACACTAAAACAGAACAGGAGGACACGAGTGACCCAGAAGACACAGACACTAAAACAGAACAGGAGGACACGAGTGACCCAGGAGACCCAGACACTAAAACAGAACAGGACACGAGTGACCCAGAAGACACAGACACTAAAACAGAACAGGAGGACACGAGTGACCCAGACACTAAACCAGAACAGGAGAACACGAGTGACCCAGAAGACCCAGACACTAACCAGAACAGGAGGAGACGAGTGACCCAGAAGACCCAGACACTAAAACAGAACAGGAGGACACGAGTGACCCAGAAGACACAGAGACTAAACCAGAACAGGAGGACACGAGTGACCCAGACACTAAACCAGAACAGGAGGACACGAGTGACCCAGGAGACCCAGACACTAACCAGAACAGGAGGAGACGAGTGACCCAGAAGACCCAGACACTAAAACAGAACAGGAGGACACGAGTGACCCAGAAGACACAGAGACTAAACCAGAACAGGAGGACACGAGTGACCCAGACACTAAACCAGAACAGGACACGAGTGACCCAGGAGACCCAGACACTAAACCAGAACAGGAGGACACGAGTGACCCAGAAGACCCAGACACTAAAACAGAACAGGAGGACACGAGTGACCCAGGAGACCCAGACACTAAAACAGAACAGGACACGAGTGACCCAGAAGACACAGACACTAAAACAGAACAGGAGGACACGAGTGACCCAGAAGACACAGAGACTAAACCAGAACAGGAGGACACGAGTGACCCAGACACTAAACCAGAACAGGACACGAGTGACCCAGGAGACCCAGACACTAAACCAGAACAGGAGGACACGAGTGACCCAGAAGACCCAGACACTAAAACAGAACAGGAGGACACGAGTGACCCAGGAGACCCAGACACTAAAACAGAACAGGACACGAGTGACCCAGAAGACACAGAGACTAAACCAGAACAGGAGGACACGAGTGACCCAGAAGACACAGACACTAAACCAGAACAGGAGGACACGAGTGACCCAGACACTAAACCAGAACAGGAGGACACGAGTGACCCAGACACTAAAACAGAACAGGAGGACACGAGTGACCCAGACACTGAACCAGAACAGGAGGACACGAGTGACCCAGACACTAAACCAGAACAGGAGGACACGAGTGACCCAGACACTGAACCAGAACAGGAGGACACGAGTGACCCAGGAGACCCAGACACTAAACCAGAACAGGAGGAGACGAGTGACCCAGAAGACCCAGACACTAAAACAGAACAGGAGGACACGAGTGACCCAGGAGACCCAGACACTAAACCAGAACAGGAGGACACGAGTGACCCAGGAGACCCAGACACTAAAACAGAACAGGAGGACACGAGTGACCCAGACACTAAACCAGAACAGGAGGACACGAGTGACCCAGACACTAAACCAGAACAGGAGAACACGAGTGACCCAGGAGACCCAGACACTAAACCAGAACAGGAGGACACGAGTGACCCAGAAGACCCAGACACTAAAACAGAACAGGAGGACACGAGTGACCCAGACACTAAACCAGAACAGGAGAACACGAGTGACCCAGACACTAAACCAGAACAGGAGGACACGAGTGACCCAGGAGACCCAGACAATGAACCAGAACAGGAGAACACGAGTGATCCAGACACTAAACCAGAACAGGAGGACACGAGTGACCCAGGAGACCCAGACAATGAACCAGAACAGGAGGACACGAGTGACCCAGGAGACCCAGACACTAAAACAGAACAGGAGGACACGAGTGACCCAGACACTGAACCAGAAGAGGAGGACACGAGTGACCCAGGAGACCCAGACACTGAACCAGAAGAGGAGGACACGAGTGACCCAGGAGACCCAGACACTAAACCAGAACAGGAGGACACGAGTGACCCAGGAGACACAGAGACTCGGTCGCCAGGCGGCAGTCGTTCCAAATGCTCTGAGAGAGGCTTGTTAGAGTCTCACCCCTGCCCGTGCCTGGGGCGCGGCTGTATTGATTTTTTTTAAGTGAGGGTGTTTATGCTCGTCCTCAGTGCACACACACACTTACTCACACGTGCGGAGTGTGTGTGCCTTATAAACTGCGTAGAAAAACACACATATGAATAATTCAAGTCATCTGTTTGATTCCTGGACAGGAAAATGAATATTATTTAACATAATGGTGCGATGATTTTATTTAGATGTCTAGCTGAGGTTACCTTTGAAATCACTTCCAATTTCAAGGCACCCCTGTATAGACAATGAGAAAAGGAGTTTAACAATTTATAAAAGTCACACGGCATTAACTTTTTTTTTTTTCTAATTAATGGATTCCTGGCCGTCGCTCAGCCTACGCCGATTTAACTTTTCCACCGTGAGCCTGTGGTTTCCCTTCCCAAAAAATAGTCTTGAATTAAAGTGTTGGCCACAGGCCGTTTAAGTTTATTGGCCATTGGTAGGTGACTATTTATGGTTTTCATACTCATCGGAACCTAAAAGCTTTCTCCGTGATTGAATTCCCATAAAGAGCTCGTACTTTATCCACGGGAGAGTCTTCAGTGAAAGGTGCAACATGCTTCTCTGTCCTGTGTTCTCCTAATAGATAATTTGTGGACCTCAGGCTGAGCTCGTTTCTGAAGATGGACTGGACTGCCGATTCTCAATGATCCCCCCGTGACAGGGAGCAGCGTAAGGACAAAGTCAGCACACGACGAAGGGGGTGCCTGTTTCGTTTAGACATCTGTGCACGTGTGTGTGTGTGTGTGCACGTGTGTGTGTGTATGCAGAGATGTGCGTGTACAGTTAGCTATACAGACTTAAATTCATGCTCATGACTGAGGCTGGGGGTGGGGGTGACCGGCTCTCTTTCCGGACATTTGCTGTGTTAGTTCAAGATGAAGGTGCCTCGAGGCCTCTCCTTGCCTCACTCAGCTTCCGAGCGGGGTGCCCATTCCAGAAACCTCCCTGTGGGGGCTGTCTGGCTCTACGAAGTTGACAAACAGAGGAACTTCTGGGATCCAAGCAAACAGAATGAAAATGCCTTTGATCCGGCCATCGCTGCACTTTGACGATGAGCTCTCGGACCCTGGCCCCCGCCTGGAGGCTCTGCTCACGCCAGAACAGCCTGGTGTGCATCGGACCCCTCTCTGCACGCGGACGACCTGCTGCACGGCAGTGAGTTGGTCCCATGTCACCAGGTCACCTGTGTCCATCAAAGACGATCCGAACCACACCCTCCTGTCTGAGGGATGGACGTGAGGAGGCCGGAGAGACACAGCCTGGTGTGCCCTGTGCCCAGCATGGCGCTCCACCCAGAGCCCTGGGGGCACCCTCGCTGTGACCCAGACAATCTGGATGCTCGGAAATGTCCCGGAGAAAACATGCACACATTGTTGCCAACAAAAGCGCACGGTAACGTTCTCAGTGTTTCCCTAACGTCCTCTGTCTGTCGGTTCCGTGATCCCTCTGTCTGTCTGTTCCGTGATCCCTCTGTCTGTCTGTTCCGTGATTCTTCTGTTTCGTGATCCCTCTGTCGGTTCCGTGATTCCTCTGTCTGTCTGCTCCATGATCCCTCTGTCTGTTCCGTGATCCCTCTGTCTGTTCCGTGATCCCTCTGTCTGTTCCGTGATCCCTCTGTTTCGTGATCCCTCTGTCGGTTCCGTGATCCCTCTGTCTGTCTGTTTCGTGATCCCTCTGTCTGTTGGTTCCGTGATCCCCATCTGTTCCGTGATCCCTCTGTCTGTTGGTTCCGTGATCCCTCTGTCTGTTGGTTCCGTGATCCCTCTGTCTGTTCCGTGATCCCTCTGTCTGTTCCGTGATCCCTCTGTCTGTTTCGTGATCCCTCTGTCTGTTCCGTGATCCCTCTGTCTGTTCTGTGATCCCTCTGTCGGTTCCGTGATCCCTCTGTCTGTTCCGTGATCCCTCTGTCTGTTTTGTGATCCCTCTGTCTGTTCCGTGATCCCTCTGTCTGTCTGTTCCGTGATCCCCCTGTCTGTTCCGTGATCCCTCTGTCTGTCGGTTCCGTGATCCCTCTGTCGGTTCCGTGATCCCTCTGTCGGTTCCGTGATCCCTCTGTCTGTTTCGTGATCCCTCTGTCTGTTCCGTGATCCCTCTGTCTGTCTGTTCCGTGATCCCCCTGTCTGTTCCGTGATCCCTCTGTCTGTCTGCTCCGTGATCCCTCTGATTGGTTCCGTGATCCCACGCACGGTACATTGTTTGACATTTCTCTGTTGCTGCCTCTTGGCTGTGGGCTCCCAGACCTCCCTGGCTTTGAAGACTGTGACTGTGTGGAGGGCTGATAGTCGGGTATTCTGTGGATTTCCCTCAGTCAGCGTTTGTCTGATGCTTTCCTCATGGTGGGACGAAACCATGGGTCACTGGGCGAAAGACCGTGGAGGTAACGGGCTCTTCTGAGCACGGCACGGCGAGGGGGTGTGCTATCAGCAGGAAAGAGCACCGCTGAGGACGACCCCGGTCACCCGGCTCAGGATGTGTCGGCCAGGCTTCCCCACCGTATGGGACTTCTTCTCCCTTCTGCCCACCTGATGCCCTTCGTGAGGGAGTGACCATGGGCAGCCACGGGGAAGGGGTGTGCGGGTGCGTCTCCGGCTCCTCTGTGTCCCTTAGACGTGCCTTCATCTCTGTGCTCTGGTCCTTGTCTCTTTCCTCTCCTTCTCTTTCTCTTCTAGCGCTTCTCTGCCTCCAGACACAACAAGGCGCTCCAGGCCTGTGCATCTCCCATCCCATCCCGGAGCCAGCCACTTCTCCAAGGACTGCTGGTTCCTCTCACTGCACAGCAATGTCAGAAACCAAGCTCCAGGTGCCGGGTGCGCCCACTGATTCTGGGAGTCATCGCTTCTACGGGGTTACAGGTGACAGAGCAAGAAAAAGATCTGTGTGTGCACCAACTCCCATGCCTAGGAGTATCTGTAAGTATTTCTGCAGGTTTACACTGACATAGTAACCCAAACATGAGTTCATCATGTCTCCAACTCTGACACACGAGCGCTCAGGTCACTGTCCCCTCCCCGCTGCTCACCTGTGACCTCCCACTCCGACAGGGGGAACCCCCTGCTTACCTGTGACCTCCCACTCCGACAGGGGGAACCCCCTGCTCACCTGTGACCTCCCACTCCGACAGGGGGAACCCCCTGCTTACCTGTGACCTCCCACTCCGACAGGGGGAACCCGCTGCTCACCTGTGACCTCCCACTCCGACAGGGGGAACCCGCTGCTCACCTATGACCTCCCACTCCGACAGGGGGAACCCCCTGCTCACCTGTGACCTCCCACTCCGACAGGGGGAACCCCCTGCTCACCTGTGACCTCCCACTCCGACAGGGGGAACCCCCTGCTCACCTGTGACCTCCCACTCCGACAGGGGGAACCCCCTGCTTACCTGTGACCTCCCACTCCGACAGGGGGATCCTGCCCCTCACCTCCCACATCCATTCACTCCCTGTTCACCCCCCACACTCACGCAGAGGGGTCTCGGCACTGCCCACCCAGACCCCGCGGGGAACACCAACAGCTCCTCGCTGGAGTCCGAGCTTCTGGCTCTACGACAGAGGGATCACGGAACCGATAGAGGGATCACGGAACCGACAGACAGAGGGATCACGGAACCGACAGACAGAGGGATCACGAAACAGACAGAGGGATCACAGAACAGACAGAGGGATCACAGAACAGACAGAGGGATCACGGAACAGACAGAGGGATCACAGAACAGACAGAGGGATCACAGAACAGACAGAGGGATCACGGAACCGACAGAGGGATCACGAAACAGACAGACAGAGGGATCACGGAACCGACAGAGGGATCACGGAACAGACAGGGGGATCACGGAACAGACAGACAGAGGGATCACGGAACAGCCAAAGAGAGTCTCTGCGGGCTCTCTTTGCCCTGGCCTTAGAGGTGCCCTTCGCTTCCGAAGTTACACACAGGACCCCTCTTCCCCCACCCCCTTCTCTCCACCTCTCTGGCTGGGACCTTACATCAGTGGTTCTCAAAGTGTGTGCCAGGGCGCACTGGTGCGCCCTAAAAGATTTCCAGGTGCGCCCTATGGCATTCCAGAGAAATATGTGCCTGTTGGGGACCAAAAGACCAACAGGGTTTTTGGAGTTTAGATTTTTGGGGGACAGAGGTGTGGGGAATTGGCTGTAAGCTGACAGTCCGCCCAACCCCCCACCTCACTTGCTAATCAGGTTGCAAAAGGCTGTTAAGCTGTGGTGCTGGATTGTTTACACTACCCCTCATGTTCCCCAGAAAGACTGGAGGCAAGTTTCTTCTATTCTTTGTTTGGTGTAAAGTTAAGATAATATGTATGGTGGGGGTTTTCTGCACTCAACACAATTAAGAGTAAAAAGAGAGGAATTCTTCAATATATTGACAAGGAAATGAGTTTGCCTTTCAAATAGATGCCCAAACATTGAAGAAATCGCTAGGACACATCAGGATCATGTTTCTCATGAACACAAGAATGAAAAAACTTAACACATTCACGCAGGGACCTGCCGAATTTACTAAATCTTACTAATGGATCTATATATATAAAAAGATAACTTTTTTTGTCTTTTTTTTATTTTTAACCCCTCTTTTTTATGAATTCTAAAAAGCATAACTCAAAAAATATAACATAAAAATGTTTTTTAATGTCAGAATAAATTTAATTTTGTTGTATTTATTTTGTTTAATTACCATAAAAGCACGCTTGGACTTTACATTTTTTTTCTTTAACATTTGACTTAATTATTATAACATATTTCTCAGAAATTTGTATATAGTGCACCTACAATTATTTGCCAGATTTTAAATGCACCCCGACTTTAAAAAAACTTGAGCTCTGCTGCCTCACATCCACGCCACCCCGTTTTCCTCATCCCTGGTGATGGCCCCATCCACGTTCCTCTCATCAGCCCTGGTCAGCCGTGGAATTCAGATCATTTAACAACCGGCTCTCTGCTCTAATGACCATTTTAAGTATAAAAAAAAAAATGACATACCAAAAGATAGTTTATTATTTCATGTACTTAATACTTGAATAAGAACAATACAAGAGGTAAGCAAACTAGATGACGTCATAAGAAAGACTTTTAAAATATTAATAATAAATATTCAATAACACCTGAAAAAAAAACAGTAATGCTATTATTTAAGGTATTTCCATCTTGCTTCTTGATTGGCGTCCTCACTTGCAAGTTTTTTTTCGCCTGTGGACGAAGTGAACATGATGGGCATTTAGAACACACTGTCGCGCAGATGACATTAAAGAGAGTAAGGAATGTAAATGTGTGATTTCCACATTTCCACATTTCTCTCTGAGGTGGCTGCCCCAGGCACCCACCTCAGAGAGAACCCTGGGTTTACAAAGTGCCACTTTAACAACCGGTTCACCAGACTCAACAACAAAAAAGGTATCAGTTCTGACAAACTGTTCAGAACCGGCCAAATCCCACCACTGTCCCTCTTCCTGTACGTCTGACCGTTTCTTTCCTGCATGAAGGGGACTTTTTACAACACAGTCCAGTCTGGCCCTCCCCTGGTTCAAGCACCCCAGTGTCTGCCTGCTGCATCTAAAATCAACCCCAAACCTCTTCCAGGTGACGACAGTGCCCCACCTGGTCTGCCCTCACAGGTCCCTGAATACCAGTTCTGGAAGCTTCCCTGGAGCCCCAAACCCCTTCCAGGTGACGACAGTGCCCCACGTGGTCTGTCCCCTCCCAGGTCCCTGAATGCCAGTTCTGGAAGCTTCCCTGGAACCCCAAACCCCTTCCAGGTGACGACAGTGCCCCACCTCGTCTCCCCTCACAGGTCCCTGAATGCCAGTTCTGGAAGCTTCCCTGGAACCCCAAACCCCTTCCAGGTGACAACAGTGCCCCATGTGGTCTGTCCCCTCCCAGGTCCCTGAATGCCAGTTCTGGAAGCTTCCCTGGAACCCCAAACCCCTTCCCGGTGACGACAGTGCCCCACGTAGTCTACCCCTCCCAGGTCCCTGAATGCCAGTTCTGGAAGCTTCCCTGGAACCCCAAACCCCTTCCAGGTGACGACAGTGCCCCATGTGGTCTGTCCCCTCCCAGGTCCCTGAATGCCAGTTCTGGAAGCTTCCCTGGAACCCCAAACCCCTTCCAGGTGACGACAGTGCCCTATGTGGTCTCCCCTCCCAGGCCCCTGAATGCCAGTTCTGGAAGCTTCCCTGGAACCCCAAACCCCTTCCCGGTGACGACAGTGCCCTATGTGGTCTCCCCTCCCAGGCCCCTGAATGCCAGTTCTGGAAGCTTCCCTGGAACCCCAAACCCCTTCCCGGTGACGACAGTGCCCCACGTGGTCTCCTCCTCCCAGGTCCCTGAATGCCAGTTCTGGAAGCTTCCCTGGGCTCAGCCACACAGGGCCTTGTCACGGTCCTGTTGGGTGACACAGAGCTCCGTCCCCTCTGTCTTCCACCAGCTCCAGCTCCCGGGCTCGGATGACACCCCCCCCGTCCCCTCCCCATACCTGGACGTGGTTCACTCATTGTCCACGTCTCAGCTCCATGCCCCACGTCCAGAGCTCCCTCCCGTTGAGCTAACCTGAGATAACTGTTCTTGCTCAAGTACTTCCTACCACATCCTGGTGTGTCTTCCTCCCGGCACTGCGACTATTTTAAATTCTTCTGTTCGCCAGATTATGGCTCTCCATTCTCACTGCAATTAATCGGACGAGGGTGGAAGGCCGAGCTCTGACTCACCTTCCCGCCCCACGTGGTCTCCCCACGCCAGCAGTCAGACTTAATATGTAGTGGAGGCTCCGTAACCTTCTTTCCGAATGCAGAATCCACTCACGAACAGCTGGAAGGGTGGGCGTATGTGCCTGGGGTAGAAAAGTCTGCATTCCCAAAAAGTGGAGTTCAGAGACTTTTTTCTCCAGAATGCCAACTCTAACAACACTATTTTTTTTAAACAGAAAGGTCCTGCACCTCAAAGAGACTCTCTAATATCCCAAGAGTAAGCGCCAGTCTGCTTGACCTGAGCCTTCCGTCGGCCTCCGATGACCCAGAGCCAGGGTGGGGGCGCCGTGGGGACAGACCGCGGCCTTGTCACCTCCACCCCATCAGGGGCAGCTGTGTCACCTCCACCCCATCAGGGGCAGCTGTGTCACCTCCACCCCATCAGGGGCAGCAGCCTGAGAAACACCACGCCTCGCCTCTCTCTCTGTGTCTCTTAAGTCTGTCAGCCAGTCAGAGATGCTGGGGGGGTTTCCACGGAGACCGTGGTGACAGCGGTCACCGTCCGTGATCAGCACGGTGCACCTTGGCTGTCACCATAGCAGGCACTGTGCTCACCGCCACACTGCAGAGGAGCGTGAAACGGTCATACAGCCTGCCACGGGCGGTTCTACGGGAGGGCACGGCTTCTGAATTTTCATCGGGACGGGATGGTGTTTCAGGGCCTCCCATAGACGCTGCCCTTCCCTCTGCAGAAAGCTCGGGGCCTTCGCTAGCCACGCCCACCACCACTTCTTGCACACAGCGACCTCCCACCACCACATTTTAGCTCATGTTATGGACTGAATGTCTGTGCACCCCCAAATGTATATGTTGAAACGCCATCCTTCCAGGTGATGGTATCAGGGGTGATGAGATGAAGTCACAAGGGTGGGGTCCACAGCCTGGGACCCGTGACCCTGGAAAGAGGGACCCCAGAGCTCCCTACCCTTCCTTCCACGTGCACACCCAGAGAGAAGCCAGCTGTCCACCTCCAGGAGAGGACCCTCGCCGGACCTTGACCACGCCAGCACCCTGGTCTCAGCCCTCCAGTCTGCAGGGGTCCCGACCCCCCTCCCAGTCTGCAGGGGTCCCGACCCATCTCCCGGTCTGCAGGGGTCCCGGCCCCCCTCCCGGTCTCCAGGGGTCCCGGCCCCCCTCCCGGTCTGCAGGGGTCCCGGCCCCCCTCCCGGTCTGCAGGGGTCCCGACCCCCCTCCCGGTCTCCAGGGGTCCCGACCCCCCTCCCGGTCTCCAGGGGTCCCGACCCCCCTCCCAGTCTGCAGTGCTTTGTTATTCCAGCCCCAACTGGCCCAGACAGCTGAGCGCACGCCACACAACAGAGCCATGGATCCTTGTCCCTGTTGAAGTAACAAATGGACAAATGATGAACCTGGGAGCAGCGACAAGTGAGAGGAAGTGACGGGAAGTGATGGGAAGTGGTGGGAAGTGACAGGAAGTAAAAGGAAGTGATGGGAAGTGATGGGAAGTAACAGGAAGTGACGGGAAGTGACAGAAAGTGACGGGAAGTGACTTGAAGTGGCAGGAAGTGATGGGAAGTAACAGGAAGTGACGGGAAGTGACAGGAAGTTATAGGAAGTGACAGGAAATGACAGGAAGTGATGGGAAGTGACAGAAAGTTATAGGAAATGATGGGAAGTGACGAGAAGTGATGGGAAGTGACGGGAAGTAACAGGAAGTTATGGGAAGTGGCGGAAAGTGACAGGAAGTAACAGGAAGTGACAAGAAGTGGCAAAAAGTGACAGGAAGTGACAGGAAGTTATAGGAAGTGACAGGAAGTGATGGGAAGTGACAGGAAGTTATAGAAAGTGATGGGAAGTGAAGGAAGTAATGGGAAGTGGAAGAAAGTGACGGGTAGTAACAGGATGTGACGGGAAGTGACAGGAAGTTCTAGGAAATGACGGGAAGTGACAGGAAGTGATGGGAAGTGACGGGAAGTGATGGGAAGTGGCGGAAAGTGACGGAAAATAACAGGAAGTGATGGGAAGTGGCAGGAAGTAACAGGAAGTGGCGGGAAGTAACAGGAAGTGACAGGAAGTGACGTGGGCAACGTCCTGACCCTCACGAGGAAGCAGCTCACCCTTGACAGTCTCTGCTCTCCCCGTGTGAGACGGGGTGGGGGTCAGGGGGTGAGCTGCCCGTGCGGAGCAGACAAAAACAGGAACTTGAAGGGGGCAGGGAATGAATGGGGTGTGGGACAGAGACACCTGCCAGCCTCGACTCCCTCCAGCCCCTCACTGGAAATGCCCGTGACAGAGTGAATCACCCACGGGGTACAGTGCAGGCTACTCAGGGTTTCACAGAACTATGTGCCCATCACGCCTGGAATTTCGCCTCCCGAAGGCCCTGCTCTCTAGGCTAAGCAGATTTTTTCTGGGGAAAAAGGAGCTCGCCCTCAGGGGTGCTGCGTTGATATTGGGGAAGCGATGCGACTTCTGCCAGAACCTGAGAGAGCAGAGGCAGCGTCCTCAGGGGAGAACTGCCCAGGAGGAGGGCATGCGGGAAGGAGCTGGGCCGTGGCCGTGGTCCCCTGGGTGGGCAGAAGGGAGCTCGAGGTGCCAGTGTGGCCACCGGGACCTGCTCCCATGTCAGCTGTCAGGGGGTGTGGGTTGGGGGGCCACACGGGAAGAGCAGGCCCTTGGTCGGAACACCCCTGTGACCCTGCAGTCGGCCATTCCAAGTGAGGACGTCGGGAAAGATCTGTCCCTCCAAAGAGAAAGCCACGCAGAACTTAGAGCCTCACAATTGTTCTCCTTACCTGGGACCCCTCGGGGGCCCGGGACCAGAGGGGGGAATGTGGGGGCGACCACACACATCACAGACACTGACCACGGATCCTTTCGTTGGGTGACTAGACCAGAAGACATAAAAACTGCCGGCTGCCTTTCCGGTGGTTTAACATTTGCCACAACAAAACACAACCTGAGGCCCTGGCCGGTTGGCTCAGTGGTAGAGCGTCGGCCTGGCGTGCGGAAGTCCCAGGTTCGATTTCCGGCCAGGGCACACAGGAGAAGTGCCCATCTGCTTCTCCACCCCTCACCCTCTCCTTCCTCTCTGTCTCTCTCTCTTCCCCTCCCGCAGCCAAGGCTCCATTGGAGCAAAAGATGGCCCGGGCGCTGGGGATGGCTCCTTGGCCTCTGCCCCAGGTGCTAGAGTGGCTCTGGTCGCAACAGAGCAACGCCCCAGATGGGCAGAACATCGCCCCCTGGTGGGCATGCCGGGTGGATCTCGGTCGGGTGCATGTGGGAGTCTGTCTGACTGCCTCCCCATTTCCAGCTTCAGAAAAATACAAAAACAAACAAACAAAAAAACCCCCCACAACCTGAGCTGCTCACGGAGGTGTGGAGGAGGGGGATCGGACCAGCGCCGTCTGGGAGCAAGGAGAGCGAACATGGAAATGCATTCCGCAGCACCCGTCACGGTGGGTGCAGGGGCTGCACGGGCCACGGTCTCCCTGCAATGCCCCTGCCGAGTCCCCTTGGCCGCTCACGTGTTGTGAGCGTGAGCACGCACGGCGGGCTGGAGGGGCGTCCCCTGCACCCCCGACGACGCTGTGCAAACACAGGGCGCGGGAGCCTCAGCCCCACTGTCCACGTCTCCCACGAGCCCGCTGTGGGCCCCTCAGGCGGCTGACGGGAGCGGAGTCGTTCTACGCGAGACGCAAGCGTGGAAGGAATCCTGACCTCGCAGACAGGCGTGTTCTTACAGCGGTGTGAGGAACGCGTCAGGGAAAAGTCTGAGACGTAAAAACAATAAAATAAAATGCAGAAACGACTAAACCCATTTCAGAGCGGTCTGCGGATCGGGAAGGCCCGGGAGCTCCCTGATAAAATGTGTAAGATGGACCCCCAAGAGGGTGCGGAGGGACCGGAAGGAGGGGAAGTGAGAAGTAGGAGATGGGTCAACCGAGTGAGGAAAGGCTCTGGGGGGGTGGGGGTCCCCGCATTCCTTCCTGACGGGGGGGGGTGACCGTTCCTGCAGCCGAGCACCCGCTTACCAAGCAGCATCTGGGGGGGGGTGCAGGGGTGCGGGACAGCGTGCACTGTGCTGTCAGAGGGTCGTGACCTGAGCCTTGCTCCCCGGGCAGACACGAGCCGCCGGGCGTACTCACCCCGCCAGGTGCCCAGGACCCTGAAAGGAGGACCTGTTTTTCCGCTGGTCGTCTGTGGGCTACTCAAATTTATTTTAAATTGCACTTCAGTGTAGGAAAAATTGTACACTGTATATTAGGAGGTCAGTGTTTCCTGGAACCTGACAGACAGTTCCTGAGCTTGCTGGTAAATGAATAAGTAAGTTTCCCACTCGGGACCCAAGAGAAGGTCTCAGTTGTCATTCGTCACTTTGGTGCGGGGGGGGGGGGGCAGAGCCCCCCTCGGTCCTGTCAGGGAGCCATCTCCACATGTAGGGACAGAAACCACGTGGACAGAACACGGGAGGGGAGTCTGGGGCCTTCTGTCCCCGGAGGTCCGACTTCAGAGGCCTTTCCAGTGGAAAAAATAGTATGTAAAATATGTTATATCTTATAAAATGATCATAAATGATAACTAAATAAAATGTTTAAATTATGCTACGTTTTATATCAAGTTATATCGTCTCTTACTGTCTGTAAGCATGAACTCATTCTGGGATCATTCTAATTAGTAATTAGTGGTAACTTGGAAAGGTGTAATAACATCACTTTGGCTTTATAGCCTCTCCATATAGCCATACTTGATTTGTGAACATGAATCGTTTTTGTCCAAATTTTTTTTTATTGTTACTGCAGTGGGAAACATTGTGAATCTGCCGACTGATACATAAACATAACTACATGATGTAAATACATAAATACATGAACATCCCTCCCTGGCAGAAGAGTGACTTCCTGACTGGGTTCTGGTCTGCTCTCCATGCAGACACCTCCCTCTCTCTCTCTCTCTCTCTTACTCTCTCTCCCTCTCTCTCTCTCTCTCTCTCACTCTCCCCTTCTCTCTCCCTCTCCCTCTCTCTCCCTCTCTCTCTCTCTCTCTTACTCTCCCCTTCTCTCTCCCTCTCCCTCTCTCTCCCTCTCTCTCTCTCTCTCTTACTCTCCCCTTCTCTCTCCCTCTCTCTCCCCCTCTCTCTCTCTCACTCTCCCCTTCTCTCTCCCTCTCCCTCTCTCTCTCTCTCTCTCTCTTACTCTCCCCTTCTCTCTCCCTCTCTCTCTCTCTCTCTCTCTCTCTCTCACTCTCCCCTTCTCTCTCCCTCTCCCTCTCTCTCCCTCTCTCTCTCTCTCTCACTCTCTCTCTCCCCCCCTCTCTCTTTTTTGTCCCGTTTCCTTTCATTCTGTCCAGGGCTGCTGGCACGTTTTCTTTGGTCCACGGTGCAGGACAACTCGTGGTGGGGACACCGCAGGGCCCCTCTGCCCCAGGACCGCTCTGTTCTAGAGGAAGTTCGCGGCTCCCGCTCCACCCTCTGACCCCCAGGACCTCAGCCAGCCCCTAACTCACAGGAGCCGGGCGGTGATAACCGGACTCCCCTTCCTAACGTGTCGCATGCGGAGAATAACGGTGCAGGCTTAGCACGACTGACCTTTCACGGGGAGACCGCCGAGTGGCTCTAGCGAGGACGGGACCAGCAGGGTCATGTCTGGAGAATAAATGAGACGTTGAGGACGGCTGTTTTTCTCCCCTGAACTCCGCGGAAACAAGGACAGACTCTTGCAAAACGTGGAGCACAGCACGGTGCCCGGGTAGCTGAAGCCATGTCCACACCCCGCCCCTAGGGCGTTATTCTCGACCTTCCTTCTGCCCCGTCCACTGCTGTGGTGGACAGCCGGACGGTGCAGGTCAGCTGAGCCCGAGTGCGGCCCGGACCTGGGTGGCTGGCGGTCCTCCGTCAGAACACGGGAGACGGGGAAGCTGAGTCAGGCACCACACCTCCTTCCTGCGCTGCGAGGTGAGAGCCGAGCGACCACAGGGCGGGCAGGTCACTGCCGAGTGCTCCTGCGGCCACACCCGGCCCCTGCCAGCTCCCTCTGGGCGCCCCTTCCCACAGGTCTGCCATTTGGGAAGGCGACCCCGGGCCCTGGGCTCCGCCCACGCGTTTCCTGTCCTGGTGTCTCCCGGCTTTCCACGGCCTGGCCACGGCCCGGCCGCTCATCGCTTACGGAGTTCTGACCCGCTGGACGTGGTCTGGCAGTTCCTCCATGGGGAAAGCGCCCTGGCTCGCTCCGCACCTGCTCCGGCCTCCCGGCTCCCAGCCACCTTGCTGTCGTCCTCCGGGCCCCGCAGAGCCGGGTGCGCACGGGGCGGGGGGCCCTGCCGCCTGCGACCCCCGAGAACAGGCCCTGGGACCCCTTCTCTCTGTTCCGGCTTCCAGGCTGAAAGCCATGCATGCGTCCACTTATTTTTGTTGAGTTTGTATCAAACCCATAAAATGACCCTGTGCTTTTTTTCTTTTCTCTCTTTTTTTTTTTAAAGAAACCCTCAGGAATGATAACTGAAACACACTAGAAAAAAGGGATGACAACATTCCAAAATACGAAAAATAATGAAGATTTTTTTAACGCTGCTCCCTAGTTTACATGTTAATAGTTGAGGTCCCCACACTTTCTCTTTAACACCCACTATGCCCACACCTTTACATAAAACACGCCAGCGATACGAATCACTCACGGCATCTTAGGAAAAGCAGTCGTCCAAAACACACACACACACACACACACACACACACACACACACACAGACACCCCTACAGCCCAAGGTAACATTTCAACAACGGTTGGCTCTTCTTTGGGGAATAATTCTCCACGGCCCTTCATGCCGACTGAACATTTTCCATTCAACAGGAATACAGCCTGTGTTCATCAAAGTCACGCATAGTTAGGAAAAGTTTACGGCCCTAAACCGTTCAAGGTTTTATTTCTGGTTTGGCAGAAACCACTAGAGAAGAAGTGAGCCGGTGTCATGCAGAGCGTGCTGCTGTGGCAGGGAGTGACCTGATGGGCACACAGGCCGTGACGCCGCTGCAGCCTGGCTGACCCTGGCTGCGTTGGTGGCGGCTCCTTTGTTTCTCCCACAACACCTCGCACGCTTGCTGCGTGAGACCGGAAAGGACACACAGACGAAACATGAGGGGTAGGGGCGCCCCTTATCCCCCCCGTGGAAAACAGAAGCTGAGACAGACGGGGGTTAAGCGCTGTCATCTGCCTGTCGTGACAGAAGAAACGGAACTCGAGTCCCCTGGTTGTGCACCCTTGGATTCAGGAGAGTCACCCCTGGGGAGAGTCACCCCTGGGACAGGTATTTGTTTGGAGATGTGACGGCACCCCCTGGGGAGAGTCACCCCTGGGACAGGTATTTGTTTGGAGATGTGACGGCACCCCCTGGGGAGAGTCACCCCTGGGACAGGTATTTGTTTGGAGATGTGACGGCACCCCCTGGGGGTGCTCAAGGAGCTGCGACCAGAGGGGGGCATCCAGGGACGGAGCCGTCGAATCCCGGCTCGAGGTTCAGAAGACCGACCTGCGCCCCGGCCTCCGAAATCCACGGTGTCCCCCGCGCAGGGGAGGCCAGGCCGGCTCTGTCTCCAAGCACCCCAGTGCCGAAGAGGTGGGGAAGTAAAGCACACAGGGACCCCAAAACCACTGGGCTGCTTGAGGGTTTATCTGCTCAGCAGTACAACTTCCATAGAGACACCCCTTCCCTCTCCGCCTCCCACAGGCACACAGAGAACAACGCCACGGTGCCCAGATGACCGGGGACCGACTTGGCAAGCCAGGGCTGTGCTCCCATTCCAGCAAGGAATGAAGGGGGTCCAGGGACCCCTCCTTTCTCCAGGGTGCCGGTGGTGCCCAGGGGGCGTACCCTTCCTCTGCGGAGGCCTCGCTCCCCGGCTCTCCTCGGTCAGGGCAGTGGGCGTCCTAACCGGGCACTGCTGCGCTAGCTGCTACAGCTCTCCTGCAATAACAGGTCAGTGCCTCCCCTCCACGCCTTCCCGTGTTCTCAGCCCGCGCACCTGTTCCCGACCCCTCCCGAGAAACCAGCTCAGCGGCAGCCTGGAGCCACGCCCCCTCCCCCTCTACCTGCTGCTCCCACGGACCCTGAGCGGGACCCCTTCCCCCTCCAGAGTCGTAGTTCCTCGGTGACTCTGGTGGTCTCCTGCTTCCCGCCTCGTGCTGCCATCGTGCGTGTCTATCCCTCGGTGACTCTGGTGGTTTCCTGCTTCCGGCCTCACGCTGCCATCGTGCGTGTCTATCCCTTGGTGACTCTGGTGGTCTCCTGCTTCCCGCCTCGTGCTGCCATCGTGCGTGTCTATCCCTCAGTGACTCTGGTGGTCTCCTGCTTCCCGCCTCGTGCTGCCATCGTGCGTGTCTATCCCTCGGTGACTCTGGTGGTTTCCTGCTTCCCGCCTCACGCTGCCATCGTGCGTGTCTATCCCTCGGTGACTCTGGTGGTCTCCTGCTTCCCGCCTCGTGCTGCCATCGTGCGTGTCTATCCCTCAGTGACTCTGGTGGTCTCCTGCTTCCCGCCTCGTGCTGCCATCGTGCGTGTCTATCCCTCGGTGACTCTGGTGGTTTCCTGCTTCCGGCCTCATGCTGCCATCGTGCGTGTCTATCCCTCGGTGACTCTGGTGGTTTCCTGCTTCCCGCCTCGTGCTGCCATCGTGCGTGTCTATCCCTCGGTGACTCTGGTGGTCTCCTGCTTCCCGCCTCGTGCTGCCATCGTGCGTGTCTATCCCTCGGTGACTCTGGTGGTCTCCTGCTTCCGGCCTCATGCTGCCATCGTGCGTGTCTATCCCTCAGTGACTCTGGTGGTCTCCTGCTTCCCGCCTCGTGCTGCCATCGTGCGTGTCTATCCCTCGGTGACTCTGGTGGTTTCCTGCTTCCCGCCTCGTGCTGCCATCGTGCGTGTCTATCCCTCGGTGACTCTGGTGGTCTCCTGCTTCCCGCCTCGTGCTGCCATCGTGCGTGTCTATCCCTCGGTGACTCTGGTGGTTTCCTGCTTCCGGCCTCACGCTGCCATCGTGCGTGTCTATCCCTCGGTGACTCTGGTGGTTTCCTGCTTCCCGCCTCGTGCTGCCATCGTGCGTGTCTATCCCTCGGTGACTCTGGTGGTTTCCTGCTTCCCGCCTCGTGCTGCCATCGTGCGTGTCTATCCCTCGGTGACTCTGGTGGTCTCCTGCTTCCCGCCTCGTGCTGCCATCGTGCGTGTCTATCCCTCGGTGACTCTGGTGGTTTCCTGCTTCCTGCCTCACGCTGCCATCGTGCGTGTCTATCCCTCAGTGCTGCTCGGCCTGTCCCCGTGACATCACCAAACACAGCAGATCCCCTCGAACGCGAGAGCCACCAGTAAGATTTATCCAATAAATGAGGGGATCGTTAATTAATCCAACGAAACGGCCAACATATCAGATGTGCTCCCAAATCCATCTACCTAAAAATGTTACTATTAAACTACTCATTACAGGAGGCAGTGATTGTCTTTTCTCATAGTATTATGCCCAGAAGGGAAATTTACTGTATCTGTAACTATTTAATGACTCTTTGTAAATGAGCATATTGTTCATGGAAACAAGGACATGTCCACTCTTTCTCATCTGAAAATAGGTAAGAGTGTATTTTGATTGGAAGAAGCTAGAAGTCGGGCATGTGGTCTGAAATGTAAACAAATGAAGACGGGAGCGGAGAGGTCTCCAGAGAGACAGACCACAATAGAACCCAACCCCACACCTGGTCACCGTTAATTTAACACACGGTCTCACAGAACAAAGACTCTAAGAACATAGTATTTTTTAAGAAATGATATGCCATTTGTATTTCATAAAAACCCTGCGGTGGCCCTGGCCGGTTGGCTCAGTGGTAGAGCATCGGCCTGCCATGCAGAAGTCCTGGGTTCGATTCCCACCTGGCCAGGGCACACAGGAGAAGCATCCATCTGCTTCTCCACCCCTCCCCCTCTCCTTCCTCTCTGTCTCTCTCTTCCCCTCCCGCAGCCGAGGCTCCATTGGAGCAAAGATGGCCGGGGCTCTGGGGATGGCTCCTTGGCCTCTGCCCCAGGCGCTAGAATGGCTCCGTCGCCCCCTGGTGGGCGTGCCGGGTGGATCCCGGTCGGGCGCATGCGGGAGTCTGTCTGTCTCTCCCCGTTTCCAGCTTCAGAAAAATACAAACAAACAAACAAACAAAAAAAAAACCCAAAGTAAACCCCCTGCAGTATGAATATATTTATAATTTAATGTATCCTAAAGTTTCTCTAGTTGAGGGAAAAAAAAACGAACCCCCAAACACGAGCTCTTAATTTTGCTTTTCTTTGATGTAATTCAATTCTTATGGGATTAGGTCTCAAGTCCGGACATAAAATAACAGAACATTCTGTGTAAGTACCGCACGCTAACCGATCACACCACTGGAGCTCCAACAGAAGAAAAGTCTAAAGGCCCTTTTCCCAGCCCCTGTCCCCATGCATTCTCCGCAGGTGACGTTGAAGAGAAAAGAACACAAGGTCTGGGTGAGATGCTTTTCTTAGACGTTGCTCTCATTGTTACCTTCATTTTCCTACAGGCAGGACGCGGTGCAGGAGAGGTAATTATCACAAGTAGAATCCCAGCCAGAAAGACTTTTCTCAAATCACTCCTTTATACTATACTATTCTTAAGTATAATTTCAAGTTAGGTGTAATTCAGGAAAATTGAAAGTAATTTTTGAATTGAAGCAGATTGTATTTTTTAAACTTAATGAACATTTCCCAGAGTTAATATTGTTATAAAATTTTTATTAGTCTTTAATCACATTTTTTTTTAAAAAAAGATTCTTTTATAGTTTGAAATGATTAAATTTTTTTTAATGTATTTCAAGCTACTTTTATTGGGGAACTATATGTGTGTGTGTGTGTGTGTGTGTGTGTGTATAAAACCATGAATAATTTTTCAACAACAGCAATACAATTTATCAATGAATTTATCCATTTATTTGTTTATTCAAAATAAACCTACTGCCCTGGCCGGATAGCTTGGTTGGTTAGAGCATTGCCCCGAATCACAGAGGTTGCTGGTTTGATTCCCGGTCAGAACACATGCAGGAACAGACCCGTGTTCCTGTCTCTCTCTCTCTCTCTCTCCAAATCAATAAGTAATTTTTTAAATGAATCTACTGCGTGATAAAGACCGAGCTCATCCCTTTCCTCACGTGGAGTATTCAACTCTCTAGGCTAGATAGTACATAAGTCATTTTGATGAAGCTACCTGCAATAGTTTGGATAATGGAGTCCATGCACATTTTCTGGTAAATACAGTGACTACAGATGTCTATAAAGAATGACCCATTATCTTCAGAGAGGCGGAGGGGGGTTTACAGAAGACATATATGACAGGCTGAAGAAAAAGGTGGCAGCCGGGCGGGAAAGGTCTTCCAAGCAGAGTGAAAGGCAGAAGGAAGTGGAGGAAAAACTGTGTAAAGCTTGCTCTGCTCTGTGTGAAGGAGCAGCTTGTAGCTGGCAGGAGTGACGTTAAGAAGAGTGTGGTGAGGCCATTGTGAGGACTGGGGTCAAATCATAAAGATCTTAGCTATCAGTCCAGGGAGGCTGAATTTTATTTTGTATTGGGGATCTAAGGTGGAGAAGGAATGAAGAATAGGGTACTCAGAAAATGAAATGTATCACCTGGAAAGAAATCTTTTATGATGGTGTATCGTCATCTTGTACAAAGCCCCATTACAGCAACAAAACAGGTTTAGTGGTTTAAAAGATCAAAATATATAAACTTAACACGTATCTTCCAGGAGCTATTCAAGTCCTCAAATCAGGTACTTGCAATGATGTTAGTAAACATATCCAGTTCACCTAAGCTTGTGTGAGCAGAGTAATTATGAGTTTGTAAAAATAACAACAAAAAAGACAGAGAAAACAGAAACTATCCCATTTCAAAATATTGTCTAAATTATCCAGCGTAGGTACCAGAGTACTCTATAATTATACGCTATAAAGGGATGGTTTCCTGCACAGATTAGACACTATTGCATAATAAACGTGGTGGCATAAATTACCGCAGCAGAGATGCACATAATACTGTACTAAAAGTCATACACAATAAAGCGTGTGTAATAAACCAACAAACGGTTATATAGTTTTGTTGAGAATCTGGTTCTGCAAGATTTACAACGTAAATTTCTGCTTCATTCGACACTGAACGGCTTGGGAAGGGAACTGTGAATTTCCACTTCTTCCACTTAAAATGCC
Organism: Saccopteryx bilineata; assembly: GCF_036850765.1. Taxonomy (NCBI): domain Eukaryota; kingdom Metazoa; phylum Chordata; class Mammalia; order Chiroptera; family Emballonuridae; genus Saccopteryx; species Saccopteryx bilineata. Next base: position 2,340,677 of record NC_089495.1, read on the forward strand.
TTTCCTCTCCTGGGCGGTTTACTTTTTCCCTAAAAACAACCCTATTAAACATGGTAATGGACTCCATTTTGACTGACTCAAGGTCAACAGGACAATGTTGCCGGAGGACACTGTGTAAATATAAACTGTGAGTGGTGCCCGTCAATCCCGCTCGGACTGAGGCTGACTGCAGAATCCGCTCCCGGTCAAGAGCATGGATCTAAAATGCTGTTAATGGAGCTTGGATTCGTCAAAGAAAACACATTCCTAAGCTGATCCACATGCCCATGCGAAGGTCATTACCTGCTGGTCGCTTATAAACCCTGGAGGAAGTGAACAAAACGCTAATAATATTCATCGCTGGGTGGTAAGACCATAGATGATTTTGCACTTATACGTTGCTCCATGTTCTGAGCTTTCTCAATGAACATGCATAATATTTAAAAAAAAAAAAAAAGAAATACAATTTTGTTTCTTCCAAGAGTTATTTCTAAATAAGTGAAGAAGGCCTGGCACTAATTATAATTTCTGAGTATATGTAGAGACAAGCGTGATTCTTGCTAGTAATTGATAACATTTTACCGTCCTTCCTTGCCCCACCCCCACCCAACCATGGCAGCAGCTTGGGTGCTGCTTGCACGGGAGACCCCACCGGGCTGACTCATATGCTCTGCCCAGCCGGTCCTCTCTATCAGACTGCTGTGTTGTCATCTTCTGCTCCTTTCTGTTGCTCGACACTCAAGTCTACCCTCATAGGGGTTAGGAACACCAGTTACTTCAGTTTTAGATTCCCTAGTTCCTACAACAGAGTCTAAGATGTGAGCAAGAACTCAAGAAATTACGTGCCGGGTGAGTGACAGAGGTGAGGACATCTGTGAACACCTTCTACCGTCCAGGGTGATGTCTTGCGGTCACCGTGGACAGACACGCAGTGTCCACTTCCTGCTTGTCCACCGTGTCCACTCCTCTGTGCTGCCTCTCCTGCCTTCCTCTGCAATGTCTGCCTGGAGTGTTTAGATTTCTGTTTTAATTCACTGGCTGGTCTCTGAGCTACACTTACTGGCATCATTGCTTTAGTTTGGCTCTAGAAATGACAATAAACACCCCTGGTTTTCAGGCTTCCTGGAGCTTCATAGGGTCCTGCTTTATCCAGCTGTGCAAAGGGTGCAGGTCCAGAGACCACCCATGCCACACCCACCCCCTTGGTCGTCCACCTCACAAAGGCAGGCGTCTTCAATCCCCCAAAACCGGATATAGTCATTTTTGCTTGTAAAAGTCTCTTGTACTTTGTTTAAAAAAAAAAAAAAAAAGGCAAGAAACTTTTTCTTCTTGACCCAAGGACATACCGTTGATGTCACCATGCATTCTTCGTGAAGATTCCCGTTCTTCCTCGCGGGATCTCCCTGAAGCCCAGACATCCCATGTTAGCGTTCCGGACAACTGCAGGCCAGCGGCTGACACATCTACTTAGGCTTTCTTACTTCTCTGCCCGCTGCCCTGGTCCTGAGGGGTGTTTTCGCAGGATACAGAGATGTGGGCTGACAGTCAGCCCTTGCTCTGTGGATCTGCTCTGCTCTCAGCACGTTGAAGACGCTGCCCCACGCCGACGGCCTCTGGGGTTTGCGATATAACATTGTGATTCACCCCGGCGTGTCCGGTCTGCACCCCGTCCCTTCCTCGGGCTGTCAAACCCCTAGTCTCAGTCTCCTTGTCAGCGGTTCCGCTGCGAGGTGTCTGGTCTTGGTTCTTGTTCATGGTTGCTTATTTATTTATTCTGGGTGGTCAGTCCTCTTTTCCTCAAGGTAGGTAGTCTCTCTACGGTCTAACTTCAAGTTCATGTATTCACCTCTCATTTTGGCACGGTCAAGCCCTTCAACAAACTTAGTGGGTTTTTTTTTTATTCTAGATATTATATTCTGGGTGCTTGCATTTCTTATTTTACGCTATTTCTCTTGCTGAGATTGGGAACTTTTCCCTCACGGGCACAGCGTCCCTTCCTTCCATCAAGCCTGGTTGTGACAGGCGCTTCAGGTCCTCGTCTGCTAACTCCATCAGCTGGCTCCTATGACGTCTGGTCTATGTAGACTCTCTCTTTTTGTAGTAGTTCTTTTTTTTTTAAATTGTCTTAAAAATGGGTCCTTTTTTCTTAAAACTTAATATTTTGGGTAATTTTTTTTTATCTCTGGAATTATGAATGTTTATTTTTTTTTTCTGAATATTCTGGATTCTATTATATCATTCCAAAACTTGTGGATGCATTTTAGTTTGTTTGTATTGTTTTTTTAATTTTTATTTTTAGTTGGATGTAGGAGGGATGACATTGGTTGATAAAATTATATAGGTGCCAGGTGTACAGTTCTAGAATATAGCATCTGCATATTGCACTGTGGGGTCACCGCTCCAACTCAAGTGTGTGTCTGCTTTGATTTGGTTATTTATGTATTTATTTAGTTAGCAGGCAGTTGAGTTGGTTAGACTGAGATGGAAGACTCTGCCTCCTGGGCGGCTGGTCAAGTCTCAGTTCAGTTCCTTTAGGTGGCTCTGGTTTGCACCTACTGCTCGTGTGTCTTGGGCAGAATTCAAACTACTGTTTGGGGGTCTCTGTTCTGGGTCCGCTTGTCATGGATTCTTCCCTTCGGCTCCAATGCCTGTGGATGCTGCAAACCCTGTCCTCTGGGTCTTCAGTTCAGAAGGAATGTGGAGTTGAGGCCACCGTGTCCCTTGTCTCACCCAGCACTGGCCCCACATAGCCCGGGGCTGAAGCCGTAAACACTGGACACCTCATCGGCACGCTGTTCCCGCCCTCAGCGTTTTCCAATCCGACAGACACCTCCAGGGTCTGCCTGCTTCTTCCTCACTCCCGTTACCTGGGTTGGTTTTCCACATGTTTGTTTATTTTCAGATTTCACCCACCCTTGCAGTTAAGAAGGAAGGGTTGGGTCAGAGAGGAGTTTATTTGAAATATCCCAAACTGTTATTTTAGGGAAACTATGTTTGGCTTTGCTCTCAGGATGTATTTGTTCTTAACCTGATAAAAATATTATTATTTTTTTAGGAATTGTCACATTACTTTTACATTTGTGTTCTGTGTGCCAGTCATGCTATATAATGATTACATTTCTAATCCTTACTACTCTGGGAAATACATTTCGTTATTTCAAATTCATAGAGAAGAAAATTGAGCTATAGCCCTATAATCTCTGAAAGCTATGAACGAGATTCAAATTGTTCGATTCCAAGTCCCCTGTTCACTGTCTGACATGTAAGATGTGTGGGTGCGTGGATTTGTGTGTTTGTTTTGGTGACTTGGCCTCCGCACGATGAGGGCGGGCTTCTCCACTCCTGTGGATTTCCCAGAACAAGCCCCACACCCAATTAGCGACAGGACAGACGGAGTGACCGGGGTGTTCACCCTGCTCTCTGCAGGTCCCTGTGAACGTTCTCTGCACACAGCGCTCAGCAGTGATGCCAACTCACAGGGTATGACACTCAGAGGCTCCAGACAGATTAAAACTCTTATTTTTCTTTCACTGCCATAATTTATAAGCTTAAAAATAAACCCAGATGTTTGTAATGGTAGAGCTAAGGCAGATCAGCAGGATCCTGGCTAACCTGTCCCTTAGTAAATTCCTTGAGGAGCCCTGTTGGTTTTATCTGCGACATTCTGTGCGGCCTCCCATCACACCACCCTCGCTATGTCAACACCAAACAAACGACCCGGGACTGCAGGACAGAAATGGAAGTAGATATTCGCTGCTTTTCTATTTATCTCCAACGATCTCTTTCTTCCTGTCGTCCTCACTATTCTGGGAATGGGTGCACAGTGAACACGGGAGTCCTTTCCAGTCTGGAGAAAGTTGAGGTTGCCGATTTCGAAGAACCCTCACGGCCATTATTTTATTTTAGGGAGAAGAATAGGGAGGTGAAATGATGCTGAGAATGTATGCCGGCCCCCAGACTTAGGCGTGAAGGAGAGGCAGGAAACTTGGCTAATGTGATACAAAGAGGAATGTTGTGGAAAAGGACAGTTCTTAGCCACGTGGCGAGCAAGGTCCTACTTAATGAAGGCTAAAAACAAGTTCGTTTAGAAGAAGAGGAGAGGAGCTGGGGAGGCATTTCTGACTCTGTGCGGCTCTCTCCCTCAGATCCCTTTCTCTCCTCCTTTCCCAGCTGTCCCGGTCCGGGGTTCTTCCAGAGGACCCGCGGCAACGCGTCTCAGAGCCAGACGGCGTCCACACCCCTCCCCCCGCCGTTACACCTGCAGCATGCAGGATGTAAGTGCTCACTCTTCAGTATTCAAACAAACAGAGAAAGCAAAGTGTGCTGAACTGCAACGGCTTATTCTGCAAATGGATCCTTAGAAGTAAATAGCTATATTTAGATTATTGATCATTAACTTGGCTAACAGGAAAATACGAATTGGTATATATTCTGCCTTATTTTTTCTTTCTCGTATTTTTCTGAAATGAGAGGTGGGGAGGCAGACAGACAGACTCCCACATGTGCCCAACTGGGATCCACCTGGCATGCCCACCAGGGGGCGATGCTCTGCCCATCTGGGGTGTTGCTCTGTTCCGACCAGAGCCATTCTAGTGCCTGAGGCAGAGGCCACAGAGCCATCCCCAGCACCCAGGCCATCTTTGCTCCAATGGAGCCTTGGCTGCGGGAGGGGAAGAGACAGAGAGGAAGAAGGGGGGGTGGTGGAGAAGCAGATGGGCGCTTCTCCTGTGTGCCCTTGCCAGGAATTGAACCCAGGACTTCCACATACCAGGCTGACACTCTACCACTGAGCAACCGGCCAGGGCCAACACTGCCCTATTTTCTATTTCTGCAATAAATGAACTTAAAAATCAACCCAAATTTAAAATTTAAAAAAATTGCTAAATGAATTATCTTACTAATAACTGGTTTAAAATTACGTAGTTATTAGCACTTTACTTTTTAATACAATATGCAAAATATTCTTTTTTAAAAATTTATCAGGTTGACATGGTTCGCCAAACTCTACAGGTTTCAAGTGTACAACTCAATAGAACACCATCTGTTTAAATTCAGTCATATAAACAACATGAAATCTAGATCTATACAAATATTTGAAGTAGCCTACCCTATAAGGAATACTTTTGATGATTGCTTTCTTTGGTAACTTAGTACAGGAAAGTGTCTGGTGATGTTGCTGGAAAGGTTTAAAGCCATAAAAGGAAGATACAGTTACAGTTTCTACTTTTGCATATTTAATTTTCACAGTACTGACAGGCACCAGAACAATTCTATAATACAGCTTATTAGTCTGCCTAAATGGATTTTAAAGCAACCATGTCAACCATAGATGTATATAAATACAATACTTACCTTAACATGGTTCAATTAATTCATGTTATTATGCCAAATTAGGAAATAATTATACTTTTTTTTTTTTTTTTGCCCACTAAAGCAAAAACAAATGACTTTTTTTTTTTTGTATTTTCTGAAGCTGGAAACGGGGAGAGACAGTCAGACAGACTCCCGCATGCGCCCGACCAGGATCCATCGGCACGCTCACCAGGGGGCGACGCTCTGCCCACCAGGGGGCGATGCTCTGCCCCTCCGGGGTGTCGCTCTGTTGCATCCAGAGCCACTCTAGCGCCTGGGGCAGAGGCCAAGGAGCCATCCCCAGCGCCCGGGCCATCTTTGCTCCAGTGGAGCCTCGGCTGCGGGAGAGGAAGAGAGAGAGAGGAAGGAGAGGGGGAGGGGTGGAGAAGCAGATGGGCGCTTCTCCTGTGTGCCCTAGGCGGGAATCAAACCCGGGACTTCTGCACGCCAGGCCGATGCTCTACCACTGAGCCAACCAGCCAGGGCCAAAAACAAATGACTTTATAAAGAAAGCTATGCCCTGGCTAGGTGGCTCAGTTGGTTGGAGCATCACTCCGATGTACCAAGGTTGTGGGTTCAATCCCTGATCAGGGCAATTACAAGAATGGAGCAATAAATGTATAAATAAGTGGAACAATAAATCGATCTCTCTCTCTCTCTCTCTCTCTCTGCCCTTCTTATCTTTCTTACTCTAAAAAATACATTTAAAACAAAGAAAGCCATGACATTGTGTCCTCCAAACTATGTAAGAAAATGAACAATGCAGATTAAAAACACTTAGCACCTGAATAGAATAGAAATTGCTGTGCTCAGCCCGAAGTAGGCAGCTAAATTTTCCACGGCTGTCCATCAAGTCTGAATATATTGCGCACGGGCATTTGTCCGAAAACCCTGTGTGTGTCCCATTACGGCAATCTAAAATCAGGTGTACTTCATTCAGAGAGTACGGTTTGCAGGAGCGGGTAAGTACATGTGCCCTGAGAAGCTAAGGGCTGTTGAATAGATTCCTCAACTAAACATCATTTCCAACTACTCTCCTACTTAGAAGAACCTCAATTTTAATACGATAATATCAGTTCCTTACAGGTTCAAATTTTGTAGCAAATGAGACCCTGAGATCCCAGCCCATTTAATCTCATTGATTTAAAACGAATGCGTGTGGATTGCAAAGCCGTTCTTGGCAGTGACTGACTGTTTGGGGGTGTCTGCTGGAGTCCTTTGTGGGTGGATTTTTTTGAGCTTCCATTTCTCACCAGTAGGTTAGACAAATCACACTTTTTCATGATGTATGTTGTGTGTGTGTGTGTGTGTGTGACAACTTGCATCTTTCATAAACAGACTGTAAACTCTAGGGGAAGAGACAATGCTTGTTTCTGTTCACTACCACAATCCCAGTGCAAATGTTGAGTGAACGAGGTGCTGAACGTGAGCTGGAAAGGGCTGCAGCATTTTTCAGCACACAATTCCTTCTGCACTCCCACGCAGAGAAGAGGGGACAGACAGGGCACGGAGACCACATTCCTCCCTGTCACCCATTAAACCTGTGGTCCCCAACCTTTTTTGGGCCACGGACCGGTTTAATATCAGAAAATATGTTCACGGACCGGCCTTTAGGGTGGGACGGATAAATGCACAAAATAAAATTATGCGACTGGCGTAAAAACTGTGGTATTTTTAAATATAATTGTCGAACTTACGAGACAAGCATCAAGAGTGAGTCTTAGACGGATGTAACAGAGGGAATCTGGTCATTTTTTAAAAATAAAACATCGTTCAAACTTAAATATAAATAAAACGGAAATAATGTAAGTTATTTATTCTTTATCTGCGGACCGGTACCAAATGGCCCACGGCCCGGTACTGGTCCTTTGCCCGGGGGTTGGGGACCACTGTATTAAACGAATGGACGAGATACTGGATTCTAATAGTTATCGTTCAAGGATTCAGAATAATCTCACAAAGAGAAATTGTCGTGCTCACACCACACACGACAGGAAGATGACGAATTATACGGACACGTGCATGTGACGTACAGATGCCCAGGTCCTTGGCAGCCGAAGTGCTCAAGTATCTTTTTTGGTTAAAAAACTGATTAAAAGTAGAATATTATTTCTTAAGTTTTATTTTTTTAAAGACTTTATTTATTCATTTTAGAGAGGAGAGAGAGAGAGAAGGGGGTTATGAGCAGGAAGCATCAACTCCCATATGTGCCTTGACCAGACAAGTGCAGGGTTTTGAACCGGTGACCTCGGCGTTCCAGGTCGATGCTCTACCCACTGCGCCACCACAGGTCAGGCTCTATTATTGCTAATACTAAGATACATTTCCCAGCTACTAACATTTACTCAGGTAAATTATCTGAGCAAAACTCTGTTATGGTTCACATAAAGTGACTCCGGAACGACACAGGAATTGATAACTGAAAAGTGGCCTGGGTCCCCTCGGAGAATACAGGTAATTGGTCATCATATTACACAGCGACTCATTTATTCCCATCTAGTCCTCATTCTAGAGTGAAGTTAATCTATGATTACAGCACTGTGCACACTGTGTTAGGGAAATTACTTCGATTTGTGAGGCATTTTTAAAGCACGAGGTTCATCTTACAGATGTGGATTGGTCAGCGAGGAAATGGCTTCCTTCTTCCCAGTCGTTCTATACATTTCTGAGTGTTCCCAGCACACGTCCCATTTTCTCAGGAAGTGGTGGTGACGGCCCTTCACCCCCTGGGTGGGGAAGACGCTCTTCCCAGATATCCCAATGAGCCATCAGTCCCTACCTGCTCGACGTCATACATGTAAAGTTGGATAATTTATTTTCCAATGTATACAATGTGAAGAAAAGAGCATCTAGTTTTTTCACTCTAAATGGTGTCATTATTTCCTCTGTGGGGGGCGGTGGGGCTATTTTAAACCCAATAACGTCATGGAGAAATAGGCATGGACCGTATTTGGTTTACTGAAGATTATTGTTACACGCCCAATGTTTGTGTCTTTCCAGAATTCCTACATGGAAACCCTGCTCCCAGGTGCGCTGGTGTTAGGAGGGGTGAGAATTAGATGAGGCCGTGAGTGTGGAGCCCCTGGGAGAGGGATTAGTGTCCTGACTTGGGTCAGAAGAGGGCGTGCTTTCTGCCTCCACTTCCTGCCATGTGGGATGCCAGGGGCCGTGGGCGGTCCACAGCACGCAGGACGGTCACGGCGGAACCTGCCGGTGCTGCCACCCTGACCTGGTATGGCTGGTCCCAGGACCGTGAGAAATAAGCAGCTCTTGTTTATTAGCTACCTCCCACCCATCTGTGCTTTTGTGTCACAGCAACTCAAAGATACTGTTTTGTGTCTGTTTGTTTTAGCGAGTGAGAGAGAAAGATGGAGGGACAGACAGACAGGAAGGGAGAGAGACGAGAAGCATCGATTCTTCTTAGTGGCACCTTAGTTGTTCATTGATTGCTTTCTCATATGTGCCTTGACCACGGGGGCTACAGCAGAGCGAGTGACCCCTTGCTCACGCCAGTGACCTTGGGCTCAAGCCAGCGACCTTGGGCTTCAAAGCCAGAGAGCTTTGGGCTCCAGCCAGCAACAATGGGGTCGTGTCTATGATCCCACACTCAAGCCGGTGATCCCATGCTCAAGCCACTGACTTCGGGGTTTCGAACCTGGGTCCTCAGTGTCCCAGGCCGAGGCTCTGTCCACTGCGCCCCTGCCCAGCCCCACTGTCCAGGCCACAGTGGAGAATGCACAGTTGAACTGAGCAAACCACGCCTTCGCTTTACCTCCGTGCTCAAGGGCGCGGCTCTGCCTCAAGTTCTCTGCCGCCATCTGTTCCGATTCTAAAGATGCGATGATGTGGCAGCTGCCTCGTCCTGCAGCCCAGACGCACACAGGCTGGGACAGCGCTGGCTTCCCCATTAGCTACAGTCACAGGAAGGTCCCCCACATGCATGGCAGCTGCCCCTGAATGGTGACCACCCTCGGCAGTCGGGCTCAGCCACCCCAAGGACAGACTCAGACGGCCCAGCTCAGTCTTTACTCAACAACAGACGGACCTTCCTCTGGGTGCAAATTGGTCAAAGAAGATAATTTATATCTCAAGCCACCACTTCATATTAGTGATGAGTCTAGTGACCTCCAGAAAGCCAGCCGAATCCAGGGGCACACAGCATGAGACAGTCGGTCCTGAGGGGAAAGACTCCAATCTGGGCTGGAGAGCTCAGGGACCCCCTCACGTCAGGACCCTGGAGGGGCACCCCCATTGGAATGCCCATTGGCTACCCGCCATATGTAGCTACTCTAATTTATATCATTGCCATCAGAGGTGCCTCTCAACGATTCCCGATTCGGAACAACAACAGAAATATCGGACAGTTCAATGTGGGCATCCACTCCTGATCACTGTCTATAAGTGCACATCTCATGATGACCACCTCCGGCTGTTTAATTTCACCTCCCCAGCCGTCCATCAAAGCCAACAGGTCAGAATGAAACACACCTCCCCATCTCTGTCGTTGGACTGCTGGCCACTTGGGGTGCCCGGGCGACACAAGCTGGCACCTGAGCTGAGCACCTGGGCACAGCTGACCTTTTCATGTCTTCCTGTCCCGAGTCACAAAGGTCAATTCTCACTTTCCACGATCCTCAACGAGTCTTCTCTCTGTTGCCCTGGCGACAACCCCTCCCCCCTGGCCAATTAAACCCTTTCCAACTCCTTCCAAAAATTACCCTCATCTTTCTCAGGGCCATCAACCAAATTGAGGCTAAAATGCGCCTTTTGCCCACTCTGACTGGTAACTGGCTCCTAAGATAGCAACGTCCTTGCAGAAGACCTTGCCCACTGTCACCGCGTCTTCCGACGGCCGCTACCCCCTGCCTGCGTGTCCCCGGGCTCTCCGAGTCCTGCTCCCTCTCTCCGCTGGAAAAGAAATTGTGCTATTTCGAGAAACGCTATCCACCAGTAGGGAGCTGGGAAAAGGAGTTGGTAATAAGTGACTGCATTCCAAAAAAAGAAATATTTAAATAACCGACACGGAATATGCGACGACGATTTTAAAATCAGCGTACACATTTCCAAGGGCAGGTCAGCTTGACAGCGTCAACCCGGAGTTAGTGACATTGTTACTTCACCTTATTCTCTCAATTTTTTTTTCCCCTACACATTTCGGTTTACTCTGTAACGGAACCATACAGTAATCAGCTGTACCTAACTCTGTCGTAAGGAGTTCGACATGACGTTTTTAACAGACGGTCCTGCATGTGAAATACGGTATTTTTAGCTTCCCCATAAGTCGGGCGCCTTTCTCGCTGAGTGTGCTTTTGAAAACTCAGTTGCCGTACCTCTTGTTTAGCGATAATAATTTAAGATGGTTTCTATTGTCTGGATGGCTTTGGAACAAGGCTCCTTGCTGACACATCAGTCGTTGGAAAGTCTCACGAGCTTGACTTGCGTTTAACCCGGAAGGTGGCAGGAACAGGTTGTCTTCATGCCACACGTCTCGTTTCTGGTGTCAGGTGACTCGGGAGGCAAACCTAGCACACTTCTGTTTCCAGGGTTAGTTCAAACTATGTGGAGTGAGGAGCCATTCGTACTCGGCTACTGAATCTTAAAAAGAGGGGATGGCGCGGAGCTTAACACCAGGTGACACTCTATAGTCTATGCTGTGGAACATGGTCCCTTCCCAGTGGGGCACAGTGAGCGAGAGACGGTCTGTGCGGAGGGAGGAACAGTGTATTCAGTCCTGTACCGGGCGCGGCGCAGAAAAGCAAACTGAGAGGGGGAGGGAGAGGCAGTGGCTGCCTCCCCCTCGGATTAAAATCTATGTCCCATCATTTATGGAAGTGGCCATTCTATTCAGCTTGGCAATGGTTATTTAGACTCTGACCCCCACACAGAATACATCCTTCTGAGTCCCGTCTTCCTGACCGGGCGAAACTGGCGTCACCGGCTACCTACACAACGACACCATCGGCAAGCCTGACGCCAAAGGCACGGAAGGGTGTTTCCTGACGTGTTTCACTTGAAATGACACACACTTTATCGGGGGAGGCAACCAGGACAGAGAGAGAGAGGCGGAGAGTGAGCCGGAATTGACACCCAGAGGCAGTCGCTTTAGCGATCCTGTGGGTGTCCATTAACGTACTCCTAGGATAACTTTCCTGGCTTCTCACGGTACCAATCACACCACGGATGGGTTGTTAATGACGAAGAGAAGTAACACCATTAAAAGACCCGCGTTATCTTTTTATCAGTTCAGCAACAGTGTGAGGGGAAGGGTGGCCGGACCAATTTGGAGTTCTTGTTTGTTTGTTTTGCTTTTTGGGTTTACATTTTATTTTATTATTTTAATGATGTAAAATTGGAATATAACACTAGATACGGGATTTGGGAGGTGATTGGGTCATGAGGGTGGGGTCCTTGTGAAGGGGATTAGTGCCCTTGGGAAGAGTCCCGGAGAGGAATCTCTCTCTCTACCATGTGAAGACACAATAGGAGAGCAGCTTGTCCACACCCAGAAGAGAGCCCTCACCGAAACCTGACCTCACTGTGCTGGCCTCCCAGTGTCAGACCAGGGGAAAGGAATCCCATTGGTTTATACATCCAGCAAAGCACCACGGCGGATACCTCCTACAGCAGCCCAAGGGACCACGGCAGCCACAGAAGTACAAAATGGCAGGGGAAGACCCATGACAGTCACGTGGAGTCAGTGACATCATGTTAAAGTCAACGTCCCTGGACGCCTGCCTCTCCTCCTTCCATGAAAGGTGGTGATCATTATCACAGATGCTAATGGACACAGCATCGCAGAGGAGACACCAACCAATTTCTCTTGGGATTTTTATTCTTTAAGTAAAAGGAGGGGAGATAATGAGACAGACTCCCACATGCACCCTGACTGGGATCTACCAGGCAACCCCGTCTGGGGCCCATGCTCAAGTTAGCCAAGCTATCCTCAGTGCCCCAGAGCCAATGCTCCAATCAGCTGAGCTATTGTCAGTGCCTGAGGCCGATGCTCAAACCAACTGAGCTACTATCAGTGCCTGAGGCTGATGCTCAAACCAACTGACTGCTGTAGGGGAACAGGGACGGAAGTGGGAGAAGAAGGGGAAGAGAAGCAGATGGCCGCTTCTCCCATGTACCCTGACTGAAAATTGGACCCAGGACACCTATAAGCTGGGCTGACACTCTAACCACTGAGCAAACAGGCCAGGGCTTTCTTGGGAATCTAAGGGCAATTTCTAAGAGAAGGTGATGGAATTCTAGATAGGGTACTGAAAAAGAAATGGACCTTTGCAATGAGGAACAGGGAAATGAGGGTATTTCAGGCAGAAGCAGCGGTGTTCATGAGGATGTGGTGCCCATGTGGACGTGGCCCCCGTGTGGACATGGCGTCCGCGAGGATGTGGCGTTGGGCACGGGTTTCTCCAGTGGACCAGAAAGCACACCCAGAGTCAGGTCCACAGGGGTCAGTGAGTGACGGAGCCGAGAAGAGCGGGGCCACCTGGGAAGCTCCTTTGTGACAAGTCTGCGTGCCGGCCCATGTCCTCTGATGTCCACTATCACGGTCCTCCTCGTGGAGAGCGTGGTCACACCTGTCCTCTCCCTCTGCTGAGGCAGCGCCTCCACAGCCCAGCGAGCAACCTCCTTCCTCTGTTCTGTTCTGCACTCGAACTAGCATATGCGGAGGGGGTCACTTCATTTAAGAAATAAGAACCTACAAGACTAACTTTGGTATCAAAATTGGCCATTTTGTTTAGTTTCTAAATGACTTCACAAGGAGCCAGAGAGCTAAGCCAGGGCCTTACCTTCCATAAACGTGAAGAATTTTGTATACTGCAAAATCCTGGACAGCCTGACCAGGTGGTGGCACAGTGGATAGAGTGTCGGACTGGGATGCGGAGGACCCAGTTTTGAAACTCTGAGGTCGCCAGCTTGAGCGCAGGCTCATCTGGTTTAAGCAAAGCTCACCAGCTTGGACCCAAGGTCGCTGGCTCCAGCAAGGGGTCATTCAGTTTGCTGAAGGCCCACAGTCAAGTCACATATGAGAGAGCAATTAATGAACAACTAAGGTGCCACAATGAAGAATTGATGCTTCTCATCTCTCTCCCTTCCTGTCTGTCTGCCCCTCTCTCTGTCTCTGTCAAAAACAAACAAACAAACAAACAAACAAACAAAAAAAAAAAAAGACCGGCTACTTCCTGTGTGTGTGCAGTAAGGAGAGCTGTTCCTGTGTTGATGGGGTCCTAGAGGAGTGGGTTTAAGAACCTGCTCTGACCCGACCTGAGCGACCCAGATTCCGCTCGGGTCAGTAGTTAATTATTGAGCCCCGTCCGTCCTGTGAGGGAGCCCAGTTCTCCAGCGGCAGCTGGCGTTCTCTCCAAAGGGAAGAGCAGCTACTTCCCGTTTCTCCCTTAAACACGTCAATACTATCCGAGATGGTGAATAACCAGAGACAGTGGATGTGGCTTGCTTTTTTTTTTTCCCTGTGGTAGAAATGATGGTCCCTGCGAAGTTCAAGCCCCAGGGACTCGTCCCAGGTGAACAGTCGTGGGAGAGTTCCAGCAGGGGAGGGTCAGGCACACAGCAGGCAGAGTGGGAATAAGGAAACTTACGAGTATCAGAGGCGAAGCAACGTTTCTGTTTAAAATGAAAGCTTTCGTTTGCGGCCTTTCTCCTCGGTCAACGAGTTCCGGGTCCCACGCTCTCCACCTGATGGCTACACTAAAACTAGCCCTCACCGTTTATAATTCAAAGTGGCATGTCATTGAAAAATGTAGTAATAAATCACTGACATGGAGAGAGAAAAAAATGACTGTTTTTAAGTATATTTCTTGAATGAGAAGGACGTAGATTGCTATGCTGAGAGTCTGTCCCCGGGAAGGTACACAGAAGGATACCACAGTGTTCACCTCCCTTCCCTGAACCCCAGTGTCCTCAGCAGTGAGCTACTGGCCCATGGGGACAAGATTAGGAGGTGAGGGCACCTGCATCCTCAAGTGTTCTCTGGATTCCTGTTTATGTCACCTGCTAAGTGACCAGACCACTACTGCCGTGAGTCCTACTGAAAATGACCGGTTCCCAGGCAACCTTTTCCACTCGCGAATCAGGATGTGGAACCATGCAGTCAGGTAAGTAAACCAGCGCGGTCTCTGTGACCCAGCGAACTGCACTGTGCAATCCTGACAGAGGGTGAGTGCCCCCAGCATCTGTTCCCTGGAGCTGACCATCCTCTACAACCTCAGACCCCCTCGTGGCCACCAGCATCTGTCCCCTAGAACTGACCATCCTCCACAACCTCAGACACCCTCGTGGCCACCAGCATCTGTCCCCTAGAGCTGACCATCCTCCACAACCTCAGACACCCTCGTGGCCACCAGCATCTGTCCCCTAGAACTGACCATCCTCTACAACCTCAGACACCCTCGTGGCCCCCAGCACCTGTCCCCTAGAGCTGACCATCCTCTACAACCTCAGACCCCCTCGTGGACCCCAGCACCTGTCCCCTAGAGCTGACCATCCTCTACAACCTCAGACACCCTCGTGGCCACCAGCATCTGTCCCCTAGAGCTGACCATCCTCTACAACCTCAGACCCCCTCGTGGCCACCAGCATCTGTCCCCTAGAGCTGACCATCCTCTACAACCTCAGACCCCCTCGTGGACCCAGCATCTGTCCCCTAGAACTGACCATCCTCTACAACCTCAGACCCCCTCGTGGACTCCAGCATCTGTCCCCTAGAGCTGACCATCCTCTACAACCTCAGACCCCCTCGTGGACTCCAGCATCTGTCCCCTAGAGCTGACCATCCTCTACAACCTCAGACCCCCTCGTGGACCCAGCATCTGTCCCCTAGAGCTGACCATCCTCTACAACCTCAGACCCCCTCGTGGACTCCAGCATCTGTCCCCTAGAGCTGACCATCCTCTACAACCTCAGACCCCCTCGTGGCCCCCAGCATCTGTCCCCTAGAGCTGACCATCCTCTACAACCTCAGACCCCCTCGTGGCCACCAGCATCTGTCCCCTAGAGCTGACCATCCTCTACAACCTCAGACCCCCTCGTGGCCCCCAGCATCTGTCCCCTAGAGCTGACCATCCTCTACAACCTCAGACCCCCTCGTGGCCACCAGCATCTGTCCCCTAGAGCTGACCATCCTCTACAACCTCAGACCCCCTCGTGGCCACCAGCATCTGTCCCCTAGAGCTGACCATCCTCTACAACCTCAGACCCCCTCGTGGCCCCCAGCATCTGTCCCCTAGAGCTGGCCATCCTCTACAACCTCAGATCCCCTCGTGGACCCTCCGAGCGCTCACAGATCAATGCAGTTAGTTCCTTCTGTGGTGTTGGCCTCGGATAACAGTTGTACCATGAACAATGTCCTCAGCTGAATGCGAGGTGGGCTAACAGAACAAAGCGCGACCACAGACCCTAAGGACAGCGATGTTCACAGGACCGAGGGCTGGCTGGGCGGAGAGCCCTGTGGATGTCAGGGCGACGCTGGGGAGCCACGCTGCCACCACTCACGGGATCTCAGGGAGCCCGTCCTGGCTCCGCGACAGGCCCCCTGAAGCAAGGGCGGCCACCTGCCTACGTGTTCTGCACATCACGAGGCGCATGCAGGAGTCTGACTCAGCTTCCCCCCCTCTCACTGAATAAAAACCAAAACCAAAGTCTCACTCCTGACACAATGGGAAACACCTCTGAATTTCTACACGGAGAACCCCGTGGGAAAAGCCAGAGGCGTCCCACCTGACAAGTGCAGATTGCAACTTCTCATGATTGCTACTTTGGTAAATCTGGGTGCCTCACTGTAATCCATTCTTCTCCACCATGATGTCAAAGGAGGAAAGATATAAAATAAGTATTGCTATTTTATAAAAACGACGCACCCCTACGCCCCCAAGGGGCCAAGTGCCCCCCGCAGTGTGGGCAACATTGAAACGCAGTGACTTATAGCCATTCTTCGCTGTCCACTCCTCTTGCTGTTCGACTGTGGGATAGAAAGCATGTTGGACGAGTGCCCAAGACCTCAGTCTTGAGTTCTAATGCTGCAACTCGGTCATAGCATGACTGCAAGTGGCCTGAGCTCTCGTCCTCTGGCCTTTGCCTAGCATCTCTGTAACGGAAGAAAATGATAATTTTTTCCCTCATACATATGTTTCCCAGGAAACATGGAGTCTCACACTGTGAATGATTCCATCTCAAGGTGTCCCTCCCTGGACGGAGTAGTGACCGTGGATCCATTTTCCTGGGTCTACATCGGAGCGTCTGCGGTACATCAGGGGACGTTTGCTACAGGAAGGACTATTGTTGCGTTTCTGCCAGAGCAGATAGAGAATGATTCTTTTTAACACAAAATGCATGCCATGGAGCTACGAGGCAGCATCACTGCAGGAAAGCTACCACATCCCTAAGTATTTGGTAAGACACGGGTCCAAGGGAAGAGGTGGTGGTGGCCCGTCTTCAGGATCCCGGTGTGGTCCCCTCCCTCACGGCAGAGGTGTGGCCTTGTGAAACCACAGGGCGCTGTAGGAATGACACTGACATTCTGAATACCAACCACACTCCTGGCTCGCGGGGACCACGCCCTCCTGGGAGGACAGACACAGTGGGAAGAGGACTCCTAAGTGGGGAGCCACATGGTAGTAGAAACTGACGCTTCCTCTCAACACTACTGTGTAAGCGAGCCATGTGGGAGGCAGACTCTTCTGTCCCCAGTCAAGAAGAGAAGCTCTAGTCCACAGGGTCCTGGCAACCTCCAGGATTGCCGGCCAGGCCTGAGCTCAGAGTTCACAGAAACTGTGCGAGGCCGTTAACATCCACTGTTGTTGTCTCAGATGCTAAGTTGTCAGGCAGCAACGACAGACTCAGAAGGACATCGAGGTTCTGAGCAATAAACACTGCGCTGTGCTGACCTGACATTTACAAAACACCGTTACCCACCGGCTGAAGAATGCATGCCACTTAAGGACAAATGGAAATGTTCACTGAAATAGAGAAAATTCGAGGGGACATCATGCCTATAATTAATAATGCTGCACAGCGCACTGATGGCTTCGTGGCGGATGCATACATCCAAACTCATCAAATTATCTACAGTAAGTGCATGCAGTGTTTCTGTAAAAGTTAATGAATGAATGAATAATTATAAAGAATATGGTCTAAATGCACAATGGATTCAAGAAATAATTACAAAAATGCAAGTTATTATAAAATTAAAATATATGAAAAGTTCTGGAATTCAGTTAAGTAGTGTTTAAAGGGCAACGTGTAGCTCTAGATGAGCTTTTATTACAAAAGCAGAAATATATCAAATCAATTACCTCAGGGAGATCTGGCTCAGGAAGTTAAGGGAAAAAAGTTAAACGCAAAGCAAGTCGAAGGAAGAAAATAATAAGTGTAAGTTCAGAAATAAATTTTAAAAAGGCAAAGGATAAAGAAAATAAGCAAAGGTAAAGGGCGTTTTACACGGAACACAATAAAGTTGATCACCTTAGCTGGACTGATCAAGAATAATGAACTGATACAAACAGACGGCATTAGCAATAAAACAGAGAGAGGACACAATGTGAGAGGTGTTAGTGAGCTCCGTTTCATCAAAAAATCATGACGACTTAGAGGAAATGAACAAAATCGTAGGAAACTACAACCTACTGAAATTGACAAAGGATTAAATAAAAATCTGAGTAGATGGATATCTGGGAGAGAAATTTAATTTTTATTAAAAACCTTTCTACAAAGAAATCAATATGCCCAGGTGGTTTCACTGACAAATTCTGTCCAACAGTTAAGAATAAAATAACTCCAATCTTTATCCAAAATATTTTAGAAAATAGAGCAAGGGCAAGTATTTCTCAGTGTTTATGAGGCTAACGTAATTTTGATAATAAGACCTGTCAAAGTCATTACCAACATATATATACACACACACACACACACACACACACACCATTATGCCTTATGAACACAGAAGTAAAAAAAAATCTCTTAAAAATTAGAAAATCAAATGCATTAATAAGTGAAAAATACTGAGCAGTATTTGCCTTTAAAGTATAAATGGGTTTTATGTTTTTGTTTTTGCTCTGTCTCCACCGTTTTCCCTAAGAGCAAAGAAAAAAGTAATTAAGAGAGAAGATTCTTGAACATTCTCTCGGAGCTGTGTGCCGCCCAGAACAGGGCCCCTGACGACAGGAGGAAATGAAGGAAAGCAAAATAAAAGCCAGAGATTAGGAAGTTCTGGACATGTATGAGGGAGAGAAGACAAAACACAAAGACAGACAGAAATCGTCGAGGTTCCTAAAAACAGTGGAACACTCCACGGAAGACCGTCGATAAAAAAAGTCAGCAACTCACTCGGCGTAAGAGTTAAAACGTTAACACCCCGCATCTCACATACATGTGGAATCTCATGAACAAAGAGGGAAGCAAATGTTTACCTCAACCCTTCTAATGGTTTCCTTTTCTATCACTTTACACAGCTCTCATCAACCTGCACGGTTTAGTCCTGTCTCTTTTCTGCCTTCTTGTGGGTGGAGAGGGGATGAGGACGGTGGGGACCCAGAGCCCAGGGAGCCGACAGCCCCCTGCCTCTCTCACCAGTAAGAACCCACCATCAGCAGGACCAGTGCGGCCATCACCAGGCCAGTGACGTGATTGACAGAGACGGCCAAGGCCGTCAGCCCGCCCCCTCACTTCCAGGTCTGTGCCTCTCTTGTCACCAGTCCAGTGACGTGATTGACAGGGACGGCAAGGCCCTCAGCCCGCCCCCTCACTTCCAGGTCTGTGCCTCCCGTATCACCAGTCCAGTGACGTGATTGACAGGGACGGCAAGGCCCTCAGCCCGCCCCCTCACTTCCGGGTCTGGCCTCCCGTGGAGTTTCCCTATCCACCTGTGCTGACCAACACACGTGCAGTCCTCAGAACAGCTGCTACCACTCAAAGAATAAAGAAAAAAAATGTGAGCTACCACAAACTCAGTAACAACAAAAAGCCAGCTTTTCTGCAGAACGGGGACCTCCTGATCACAGCAGGGAGGGAACTGGGGATTTCTCTGAGGAAAGGTGAATGTCATCAGCAATCCACTTCAGGCTGAAGAGAGCGTGTTCACAGACCGGAGCTCCGTGCTCCACCCTCTCGAGCAGCCCCGAGGTCCGCTGCTGTCTGCGCTGGACACCCCCCCATTCCGGCCGCTGGAGCCCAGCCCCCTAACTAACCCCGCAGGAAGGAAATCCCCTGGTCAGGGAACAGAGTGGACAGCTTTGGCCCAAATCTCCTGCCTGTAGGGAACATTCCTGGCCCTCCATGAGGCTGTTGAATAAGAAACTCCTGGGCTGGTTAGAAATGTTAGTGCTGCTTCTAGGAATGAGGACAACTGGATAACATCTCAAGTCTGGAAAAAAAAAATGTATATACATCTATATAAAAAGGCCAGACTGAAGAAACTCCAAGTTCTTCTACAGGACACATTTTGGCAATTGAGAAAATGAATTTGAATCTCTGAAATCACGTGTGCTGATATTTTGAAACACCTTTTAGACACTTCGGTGTTCCTCTTCATTCAACCTTTATATAATTCAGGCTTTGTAGCTCAGAGAAAACCCAACAACTACTGACTGTGGACACCATGGGGATGGACCGTGAGAGGAATGGAACCTGTGAGAAAAGCCGATGGAATTTGGGTGCTACACAGTTGCAGGATGTTTCCACAAAACTGTCCCCCACCCGGATCTCAACATGGCACTCCAGAAATGGCAGAATCGCAGAGATGGAGCCGGGTTGGCGCTTTCCTGCCCTTGATGGGTGGGGGATGGGCCGTGGAGCCCCGGGGGTGGCAGAAATGGTCTCCATGGTCCCCTGTCCCCATCCTGGCGGTACTTCTGTGCCCCAGGTTTGCAAGAGGTGACTTCTGGGTGCGGGCGTATGGTGGGGTCTCTCCCTGTCTCAGTCCTCAGAACTGCATGTGCGTCGATAATTACCTCAGAATAAAAACTGCATTTAAGTCAACAGCACAAAGGCTCACGGCGCTTTTGTTCAGCTTTCCACAAAATCAGGAGCAAGACCCTGCCCTCACCTGTGTCAGGAAACATACTCTTTCCTGAACTCATCTCAGCGGCTCTTAATAACAACCCCACGAGGCATTCACCTTTCACCCACGTGACCTTTCAGGGGCAGGTGAAAACGGCTAAAAATGGTGAGGGGGTTTATCCGAGGAGTCAAGACTGCAAAGACTAGCCCCGTCCCCTGGACCACCTTCACAGCCCGTTCTCAGGAAGCCCCCCGGAGGGCGGGCTGGAGTGACACGTCCCTAAACCAGGACTCCCGTCTTCCTGTTCCAGGAGCCCCTTCCAGAAGGCTTCCACCTAAAACTCGAGGGCAAAAGCACATCTCCCTGCGAGCCCCTGTCTGTCCCCCTCCCTGTCCCCTCTCTGTTCTCAGGGACACTGCCGTGGCTGTCCTAGTGCTTGCTGACATTGGACTCAGGCTCTCCGCCCACCTGACGGGTCATCTCCAGATCTGCCAAGCTCTGAACACGCGGCCCTAGGGTTAAATTCAAAATCACACATCAACGCCATGTGGCCTTGAGTCAGGTGTGATACAGACACCAGGCTGTCCTTCACCCACCGAGGGACGGGTCTCTTTCTCTCCTGTCCCTCCATCAGATATTTGCCAAACAGCTGAGCGCTTAACAGGGGTCTCAAACTCAACTCAGCATGTGGGCCGCAGAGCAAGATCACAGCCTTTCGGCGGGCCGCACTAGGTCTACAAAAGGCAACTGTTACGCAACACTTTTCTCACTGCCGTTGAAAACAAAACAAAAAAATCAGTACAACAAGCACAATCGTACATGCAGTTTACTCAGTGTCACAAAACTACCAGAAACTGTAGTTCGCATCACAACTGCTGTTAACTAAGCTAATATCTAGCTAGGATGCTAGAGAAATGAAAAATACAAGTAGGCCCCTAGGCTTACTTAATTTTATCCAAAATATTTTGAACTTCGTGGATTAGTCTGCGGGCCGCACAAAATTGTTTGCAAGTTTGAGACCCCTGGCTTAGAACAACTGAAAACCCTCCCGACCAGCTGGCTCTCTCACCCTGTCCAGTGCCACCGAGTGTGTGGTCAGCCAGGTGACTCCCTCAGACCGTCCAGGGCCACCGAGTGTGTGGTCAGCCAGGTGACTCTCTCACCCCGTCCAGTGCCACCGAGTGTGTGGTCAGCCAGGTGACTCTCTCACCCCGTCCAGTGCCATCGAGTGTGTGGTCAGCCAGGTGACTCCCTCAGACCGTCCAGGGTCACCGAGTGTGTGGTCAGCCAAGTGGCTCCCTCACCCCGTCCAGGGCCACTGAGTGTGTGGTCAGCCAGGTGACTCCCTCACGCCCTCCAGTGCCACCGAGTGTGTGGTCAGCCAGGTGGCTCCCTCATGCCCTCCAGTGCCACCGAGTGTGTGGTCAGCCAGGTGGCTCCCTCACGCCCTCCAGTGCCACCAAGTGTGTGGTCAGCCAGGTGGCTCCCTCACACCGTCCAGGGCCACCGAGTGTGTGGTCAGCCAGCTGGCTCTCTCACCCCGTCCAGTGCCACCGAGTGTGTGGTCAGCCTGGTGGCTCCCTCACCCCATCCAGTGCCACCGAGTGTGTGGTCAGCCAGGTGGCTCCCTCACCCCGTCCAGTGCCACCGAGTGTGTGGTCAGCTCATTCGCAGGACCCTTTCTCAGCTCAAACGCCGAATTGGTACCACAGATTTCTTAATCTGAAAATCATAAAAACTCTGTCCCTATCCTTGTCAAATGTCATCCCAGTTCTCGTAGCAAAAGAGATTCAAAGAAGTGAATGAGGCGGCCATCAGACCCGGGGGTGGATGCTGTGTAAGCCCACTTACCAGTGGGGTGGTGAGCAGAGGCTGTCCACTGGCCCCCACGTCCCGTTTCCTCCTTTATAAGATGACGGGAGTGAGCCGGCCAGCACAAGAGTCCATCACTGAGCCCGCCCCCACCTCGGGGCCCTCTGCATCCCACCTGGCTGCCGGGGGTGGAGCAGAGCCCCGCCCACCTGCTCCACTGACCACTGACCAGGGCATCTCCGCACTTCCGGGGGGCCAGGCCAGCTCCCAGTTCTCTGTGCTGTTGCTAAGAGTCCCCTGCAACTGCATCACAGGTCAGCTCCTCGGGCCTCTGGCTGCCGTCTCAGCGGGAGCAGCTGTCCAGGGAGCAGCACCCCCCCCTGCCTTCTCCGCGGGAGGGGCTGTCCAGGGAGCACGCACCCCCCTGCCTTCTCCGCGGGGGCGGCTGTCCAGGGAGCACGCACCCCCCTGCCTTCTCCGCGGGGGCGGCTGTCCAGGGAGCACGCACAGCCCTGCCTTCTCCGCGGGGGCGGCTGTCCAGGGAGCACGCACAGCCCTGCCTTCTCCGCGGGGGCGGCTGTGCAGGGAGCACGCACCCCCCTGCCTTCTCCGCGGGGGCGGCTGTCCAGGGAGCACGCACAGCCCTGCCTTCTCCGCGGGGGCGGCTGTCCAGGGAGCACGCACCCCCCTGCCTTCTCCGCGGGGGCGGCTGTCCAGGGAGCACGCACAGCCCTGCCTTCTCCGCGGGGGCGGCTGTGCAGGGAGCACGCACCCCCCTGCCTTCTCCGCGGGGGTGGCTGTCCAGGGAGCACGCACAGCCCTGCCTTCTCCGCGGGGGCGGCTGTCCAGGGAGCACGCACAGCCCTGCCTTCTCTGCGGGAGCGGCTGTCCAGGGAGCACGCACCCCCCCTTGCCTTCTCCGCGGGGGCGGCTGTCCAGGGAGCACGCACAGCCCTGCCTTCTCCGCGGGGGCGGCTGTCCAGGGAGCACGCACAGCCTTGCCGTCTCCGCGGGGGCGGCTGTCCAGGGAGCACGCACAGCCCTGCCTTCTCTGCGGGAGCGGCTGTCCAGGGAGCACGCACAGCCCTGCCTTCTCCGCGGGGGCGGCTGTCCAGGGAGCACGCACAGCCCTGCCTTCACCTGCGTGCACGTGCGCCCCGCCCCCTGCAGGTCGGCCTCTCAAACCACATGCCCTCAAACTTGGCTTTGGCTTCTCACCGTCCTGAGCAGATGGCCTCCCTCTCGCTGGTGGAGAAAGTAGGTCCTGCTCGTCTTTCCCTGTCCCTTCTGAGCCAAACCCACCCCGGCCCCCTCCCCACGGCCCAGAAAGCAGGATGGGTCTTTCTGTGCCCCTCCCCCCATCCATAGCGCTACACATGGGACACACGCCACCGCGTGTCCACGCCCTGCAGCCTCCTGACGTGACAGGACGCAAACCCGCCCTCCCAAGGTTGCCTCGGGTAGATAGCACGAGTTGACATATTATCAAAAATCCATGACAACGTGTTTACAACGCCTTCAGAGAGTGCTGAACCCATAGAAAGCGCTCGGGACAGGAAGCTGCCTCCGTGACTGTAGCAATCGTTACGGACACCTCGTGATTCATTGACCTGGGGCTTCGTTAGGAAGCAGCATTCCACCGTGTGGCTCGTGCACCCCGATGAGGAGGGACGACGTTCGGCCCTGATTTCCGGGAGAAAATGCAGGTTTTTCAATAAGTAACGCTACACTTGAATTTCTCCGTAATATCTGCTGTTCTGTTTTTACTTCTGCGCTCAACTCCATCGGCTCCTCATGAACAGGTCCCACGCACAAACAGGCTCGGTTCAGTCCGTGTGAACACAGCCTCTGCTTCTGCCTGAGTTCACAGTGTAATTAGGGAAACTTACAAGCAACTAGGTAATGTTGTTTATAAAGGAAAGAGGGGAAAAAAAAAACCCTTACACATGAGTCATGATCCACTCTGCATTAAAAACAAATTACGAAGTGTCAGATGTCCCACCTTTCTCTTCTTTAATTAACACCCAGGTCTTGATTGAATGTGTTTTGTGTTTTCAGGACAAAAAATGAGTAAGCTTTGAAATATAAAACAATGCACACACACACAAAAATGAAACAAAGAGAAGCAAAAAAAAAAGGCTAGAAATAACTCATATTACATCACGGGAAGCTTCCGAAACCTTTCCAGTTCCTGCAAGGTACATCGTCTTTGTGACACAGATTAGGAACCATTGGGATGTAGACCTGGACTTCAGGTCCGGTTCCCACATGGCCGGCCTTCTAACGAGGGTCCCTGCATTGTGGGGCAGTTCTCCTCAAGAACCGGATGACCAGGAGAGCGCCGTCTCTGGTTGAGTGGAGAAGTCCACTTTCATCTAAAACAACACGTGTCAGGAGGCGTGGAGGGGGCTTGTCTACTGCTCAGAAAATAGGGGATATGTCAAAATGACTATGAAGCGATAAAAACAAAAAGCACTTGATTTTTTTTTTTAATTAAACAGGAGCATCAGAAAAGCCAACGACAAGTCAATGAAAGTTGTTCGATTTTGCAGATGAGATGCAGAACCGACTTGTATTAATACTTCCTCGGTGAAAACGCAGGAGGCGGGAGGCTGAGAGGGCTGGAGTGGCTGCAGGTTCCCTGGCCCCTCATGTTCTGTGAGCCGTCCATATAACTCACGGCTGTCTGCGGGATGATTAAAGACCCCCCCACCCCCGTAGTGGGGTGATGCACTTGGAATGGCTGGGGGAGAGGATGTCATTGCTAATGATGCTAAAAAGCACCATTTACATGATTGCTCAGAAGGGGCGAGTCTCATGCGGGAGCAATTAGAATAAAAGCAAAAACGATGATGGATTGGGATGTAACAAAGTGTATCGCCCGTATCTGGTTCAATGCACGCGCACGGGTCGTTGGAATAATTCCATCACTGCGTTCCGAAACTCGGTGTTCACGCAGGAAGGGCTCATAAATATACAACAATTTAATGTTGAAGGCAGTTTTGCTTCGTGTTGCAAAACCAAAACAGACGATGAGATGGGTTGGAAAGCCTGCGTTCGTCTCTCGTGCCAGCAGGCGGCGGCGGCATAGACGTGTCCCTCAGAATTCCCAGGGCGGTGACCGCGGTTCCCGCACGTGGTGACAGGTGCCCCTGACACAGAGAACGGTAAGAAAACCGTGACGGATGAGCCCGTGCCCAGGTCCTGCAGAGGTGATACTCACTGACACCTGCAAACACTTCACCAGGCCTGGTGCAGCCTGGGCTCCTTTCTTCCTGGTGTGCTGGGTCTGTGGCTGCGTCTGGTGTTGGATGTGTGCTCCCTCGGCCTACAGTGACAAAGTGGGCAGAAACGCTGGGACAAGCCTTGGTCTCAAAACGGAGCGTTTATTGCCTGACCTGTGGTGACGCAGTGGGTAAAGCGTCGACCTGCAATGCTGAGGTCGCTGGTTCAAAACCCTGGGCTTGCCAGTCAAGGCACATATGATGCTTTCTGCTCCTCCCTCCTTTTCTCTCTCTCTCTCTCTCTCTCTCTCTCTCCTCTACAATGAATAAAAAAAAATCTAAAAAACAAAAAAACAAAAACGGAGCGCTAATTAATGTGGAAATAAATAACAGAATTATAGCAACATTTGACTCAGGACTCTTAAAGCTGCATTAATGTTCAACTATCACCCCCCCCCCCCCCCGGAAGCCCTGTTCCCTATTTAAAGACGCCGCCCAGGAGAGGGGATTTATGTAAACTCAGGGAGACATTTCATGCCTCCAGGAAAAGCTAAGCTACTTTTATAGAATAATATTCAGCATCTTTCTCAGGGAAGAGGATTTCTTATTTTTTTTTCATTGCTTGTCATATTCAGGAACTTAGGGTTTACAGGATTCTGACTCTCCCAAGAGAAGAACCTTAACCTGGGAGAGTTCTGCACCTACGTTTCACCACAGCAGGCAGTTTCAAACGCCATTCCAAGTCAGGAGACATTTCCTAGATAACTGCAAAGTGTTCTAGAGTAGGGGTCCCCAAACGTCTTACACAGGGGGCCAGTTCACTCTCCCTCAGACCGTTGGAGGGCCACCACATACAGTGCTCCTCTCACTGACCACCAATGAAAGAGGTGCCCCTTCCTGAAGTACGGCAGGGGCCAGATAAATGGCCTCAGGGGGCCGCATGTGGCCTGCGGGCCGTAGTTTGGGGATGCCTGTCTAGAGAAAGGGAGATGCAGACACACCGTCAACACTTGGTTCCAGTTCTTGGGTAATTGCCCAATGCCAGGTGACCCCTTCCTTCTCCTCCCTCCATCTTCACTGGGACATCTACTGCCAGGGACCCCTCGGCCCAGTGGGGACCCCTTGGCCCACTGGGGCCCTGAACTTCCTGGGTCTTCAGCAGATTATGATAGAGAAGAGAATTCAACCTCCCATTTTTCACTAATGCTTGTCTTTGTGAAAGTGATCACCAGACACACAGTTCTTTAGGTTTTGGTGATCCTATATATAAAAAACAAGTAGAAAAAAAGGGGGGATTATTTTTCTCAACACTGCTCCTGCGTAGCATACAATCTTCAGGAATTACGAGAAGAATGGGTGGGATACAGACCATATTAAAGCGTGTTTTAAAGGCCGAGAAGAATCCTTTTAGTACTTTTCCAAGGGACGTTTACTGTCATCTAATTTCTGAAAATAAATCCGACAGCTTCATGAACTCCGACACTGTCCCCCGGGCCAGCTCTTTCCTTTTGTTTGTCTTCTCAATATATTGTCGTGAGATTCGTTTTCTTATTTTTTTTAGTAGATCATTTTTTAAAATGTGTTTTGATCAAAGCCCTTGGGGAGTTGGATAGTTTTTCTAAGTGAACTTCACATCATGGTTCTGAATTTCCCACACACAGGTTTTCTCTCTACACATTTTCTGTTGATTCTAGTCTCTCCTTCTCACCCCTTCTTCTGGGTGGCCGGTCATTTGCAGAGCAGGTGAAACAGACCCACAGAAAAGACCACTTATACCGGGAACAATGTCACTTGCTGGATGTGGCATAGTTTGAACAAGTTCCTCTTTGACTGTGTTAACCATATAATTAACTCAAATGTCCTTGTCTTTAACACTCCATAAGCATAAATTATGCAAGCCATATTGACTGTTCCCAGGCTTACATAAACAAATAAACAGAAAAAAAATTTAAACCCTGCATTATGTAAATATGTAAAGTGCAATTTGCATACATCTACATAATATGCTACTAATTAAATTAAGTTGCATTTGCATGAAAATGATTATTTATCCTACACAATATAAATTAATCAGCTTTTAATTTCCCTAGAGGTAAATACAAATGTAATAGTGAAAGTTAAATTCTATATTTAACGCGATATTTAGAAAGGTAAGTTAGCTACTTAAAGCCGACAAATGCAAACACTTTTTATGGAATCCCCTTAAAGCGGAATTGAGAAATTAAATACAAATTACATAATTTTTTTGTATGTTGGTTACTATTTTAAAGGATAGTATAGGAACACTTATTATATGACTAGAGTTTATTACTTCATAATAAAAAGGAAAAAAATCGGTGGTTATGAGTGTGCTTGTATTTAAAAGTTGAGTTTTATCTGTGATGACGAGGACTCGTTGATGAAGTGAGGTTTATGAGAGAAGCCGTGCGAGAGATGGCGGCCCTCCTGCCAAGCCCGCCTGGTTCCTGCGTGTCCCCCACGGGGAGGGAGGGTAGCGTCCCAGACGGGACGGCTGCCTTCTGTGAGGATGAACCCGGCTTTGAGTCCATGCTCCATGACCGGCCATTCTCACTCGGACACGGTGACAGGGTGAAGTCAGGGAGGCCGTCATGAAGGAGACAGAAAAGTCCGAAGCCTCCTGCAGGAACCGGGTCGGACCTGGCTGTGACCTCCCCCCACCCCAGTCACAGGGCAGGCGCAGGGGTGTGGTGGGCTGGAGACCCAGGGTGGACGGGCAGATCGAGTGACGGACATGCTGTGGGGAGCGATCCGAGGAGGGAAATACAGATGACGTCTGGATTCGGATGGAGCAAAAGTGCAGAAGAGGGACGTCAGAACTCCAGGTGGGGCCTGACCAGACAGTGGCGCGGTGGATAGAGTGTTGGACTTGGATGCAAAGGACCCAGGTTCAAAACCCCGAGGTGGCCAGCTTGAGTGTGGGTTCATCTGGTTTGAGCAAGGCTCACTGGCTTAAACATAAGGTCACTGGCTTGAGCAAGGGGTCACTCGGTCTGCTGTAGCCCCCTGGTTAAGGGCACATATGAGAAAGCAATCAATGAACAACTCAGGAGCCACAACAAAGAATTGATACTTCTCATCTCTCTCCCTTCATGTCTGTCTGTCCCTATCTGTCCCTCTCTGTCTCCCTCTGTCTCTCTCACACAGACACACTCACACAAAAGAACTCCAGGTTGGACTTTGTCCATGTGGACACATGGGGAGATACCCACAGGAAGTCTCAGGGAAGCAGGGGGAAGAGCCAACGTAATTCAGGCAAGGTCTACGTGGGCACACGGCAGTGGTGGTCACCAGTGTGCCGGTACATTTCAAGCCCAGGGAAGAATGGTGGCCCCAGGAAAAGGTTCCGGGTTGAGGTTCTTTGCCAGCATGTACCACAGTCCCCGTGAGGTGCTGCTCTAGAAATGCATGCCGGGCCCGGATAAACAAGACTGGGGTGTACACTGACAGGTCGTGTCAATGGCTAATGTGCAGGCTACTTGGAGAGGTGTCCGGGGCTGTGTGACAGTGAATATCCCACGACCAGAGAGGACTCTGTCCAGGCATGGGGAAGGGAGGAAAGGAGAGAACAGAGTCTGAGGAGATGAACACAGCCTCTCCTATTACAGTCACAGACAGAGTGACGAGGAGAAGAAGAAAGAAGAAGAAGAAAGAAGAAAGAAGAAGAAGAAGAAAGAAGAAAAGAAGAAGAAGGAAGGAAGGAAGGAAGGAAGGAAGGAAGGAAGGAAGGAAGGAAGGAAGGAAGAAGAAGAAGAAGAAGAAGAAGAAGAAGAAGAAGAAGAAGAAGAAGAAGAAGAAAGAGGGAAGAAGAAGAGGAAGAAGGAAGAAGGAGAAGAAGAAGAAGGGGGAGGGGGAGGGGAGGGGGAGGGGGAGGAGGCAGTCGGAACGAGGTCTGGGGGCATGCCTGGCGTTCACACCTGTGTTAACGAGAGCCCGAGGGGCTCTGCTGCCGAGGGAATGCAGGCCGAGGGGCGCCCCGGAATGGTGTCGGGAACGGAGGGGACGGTTGGAACGGAGGATGGACTGACTCGGGCAGGGGACACGCTGTTAACACAGACGAGCTTGCGCGCCACCCACGTCCAGTCCCCTCGACGCGGGCAGGTCCTTCAGCGCCCGAGACTCCGCCCACTCTCCAAGCCTCAGCGGCCCCTCTCTTATCGTCTCCTGAGATACTCATCGCACCGGCTGCCTCCGCAGGCCCGGGTGTCTGGGGCTGATAAGGAGGAGTCTCAAA
Organism: Saccopteryx bilineata; assembly: GCF_036850765.1. NCBI lineage: Eukaryota > Metazoa > Chordata > Mammalia > Chiroptera > Emballonuridae > Saccopteryx > Saccopteryx bilineata. The sequence continues at coordinate 2,370,312 of NC_089495.1, forward strand.
CAAACGAGCCACGTTTCGAAATGGCCTAGCTGACGATTCCTGTCCTCCTCCTCAAGCTGAGTATCTATTTATCTACCGTCTATCTAACCTACCATGTATCAAGCAATCCTCCACCATCTTTCTTTCTTTCTGTTAATTTCCTATTTTCTGCCATTTGAAGGTGAAGAAATGCCTCACTAAAAACTCAAGAAAAGATGCATTTTTAAAAAGGATTGAAATAACGTAATTTGGGAGAGTCAAAGAAACCTGAAGAACAGCACTCATGTGCCTATACCAAAGCGTGTTAAGTTAAAGGGAAACACCGTCCACATTCAACAATTGAGGGACTTGGAAAATAAGATAAAAAGTACATCCATATTTAGTTTCCCAAGGAAGTCTCATGAAGTGAATCCGAAGGGAGGCTTCTGCGTGCATAGAGGTGAGTGTGTGTGCTTGTTTATTCCTGCTGTAGGGATCGATGCAGGAGTCAAGAGTGGTGAGAGCTGAGACACAGTCTGGGCAACAAGAACACACAATCTGCACCCACACTCTTTATTTTAAGTCTTTAAATGCATGGTTGCTAAAAAGGGGGGGGGCGTGCATTAAAGAAAAGAAATAGTTCTCTACCAAACATTGAAGGCTGTCAGAGACAAACTAAATTATCAAATAATAATAATAATAATATTGATAAATGGGTGGTTCCTCAAGTGTGTTCCCCGTCCTGGCTTTCCTGGGGTCCCTGAAGGCAGGCTGGCTCAGAGAGTGATTTTTTTTCTCTTCAGAATGAGGCCATGGAGATCAAACCCTAAGTCACAAAGCCCCAGACATTCCCGGAGGCGTCAGCCGTGATGGGGCCAGGCCCTTCTACCTGTGCTGTGGAGCGGGTCACCCCAAGCGTGGCTGGGTCCGCATCTTCCTACGGAACAGTGCCTCGGGCGCTAGGCCAAGCCCGCTGAAGCAGGGCAGAGAACAGCACAGCACAGGGGCTCCATCTAAGAAGCAAGACTCTCAGAGGCGCTGGACAGAGGGTCCAGACTTCAGCACCCCGGTGATTAAAAAGCTAGAATTTAAAAATCTTACTATTAAGGTCTGAGCATTCACATCATTGAAGAGTAACTTTTCTTACGTTCGGATGGGGCAATATAAAAGTTACATGTACTTTCAGAATCTCTAGTAAGATATTTATTCAGAAAAGCATATAATGCAAACCAATTAAGGCAGTGAGGGACAGTCCCCCCCCCCCCACAGTCAATCTTCTGGGCACATTGGTGAAAACATCGTCTGGCGTTTTTATCTTTTCTTGAAGAAGGCGGTTCGGGGTGCATCCTAGAATTACCTTGTGACCAACCACCTGGCATGTATTTAAAGGTGCCCTGGTGCCTCGTGTCTCAGGCACATGATCACCCAGCGTGACCCAACACTTCCAAAATTTTTCAGTTACTCTAATTGCGCCAACAATTCATTGCAGAGAAAAAGCCTCAACATTGAAAAATAATTCATACGCAAGCATCAACCTATCAACCGAAAGGCAGGGAGGGAGACAAAATAGCTGATGATTATTCCTCCACCTCCATTTTCTTTCCTTAACTGAGTGAATGTAAAGAATAAATTTGTTATTCATAAACGTGTGCTCCCTAATTACCCCACAGACAGGCGAGGCTGCTATTAATCAAGCTCCTTGGGATTTATGCAAAGGAGTTGAGAGCTGACGTCCCCACAGAGACCTGCACGTGGCCATCCGTCTCGGTGGGACCGAGAGTCGCCAAACCTCGGCAGCCACCAAGACGGCCTTCTGGTGCTGGGTAAACTGTGGTACGTCCAGACGATGGCGCTTATAACAACTAAAACGAGGTGAGCTCTGAAGCCAGGGAGGAACACGGAGGAGCTTTAAGTGCGTGTCAGTAAGGAAAAGAACCAGTCTGAAAACTGTGTCTACATGCCATATGATTTTAACCCCAGGACATTCTGGAAAAGGCAAAGCTATGGAGACAGCACAGAGAGTGGGGTTCCCATTGGCTGGGCGGGGCTGCAACGAGCAGGCAGATACCAGAGAAAACTCAGGGCAGTGAACAGCCTCTCCATGACACTACAGTGATGGACACCTGTCATTGTATAGTGTCAAACCTACAGTATCCAGAGCAGACCCTATTGGAAGCATGTACAACGTTGAGAGCGGACCCTAATGGAAGCATGTACAACGTCAAGAGCGGACCCTAATGGAAGCATGTACAACGTCCAGAGCAGACCCTAATGGAAGCATGTACAGCATCCAGAGTGGACCCTAATGGAAGCATGTACAACGTCGAGAGTGGACCCTAATGGAAGCATGTACAACATCCAGAGCAGACCCTAATGGAAGCATGTACAACATCCAGAGCAGACCCTAATGAAAGCATGTACAACATCCAGAGCGGACCCTAATGGAAGCATGTACAACATCCAGAGTGGACACTAATGGAAGCATGTACAACATCGAGAGCGGACCCTAATGGAAGCATGTACAACATCCAGAGCAGACCCTAATGGAAGCATGTACAACGTCCAGAGCAGACCCTAATAGAAGTATGTACAATGTCGAGAGCGGACCCTAATGGAAGCATGTACAACGTCCAGAGCGGACCCTAATGGAAGCATGTACAACGTCCAGAGCGGACCCTAATGGAAGCATGTACAACGTCGAGAGCGGACCCTAATGGAAGCATGTACAACGTCGAGAGCGGACCCTAATGGAAGCATGTACAACGTCCAGAGCGGACCCTAATGGAAGCATGTACAACGTCGAGAGCGGACCCTAATGGAAGCATGTACAACGTCGAGAGCGGACCCTAATGGAAGCATGTACCACGTCGAGAGCGGACCCTAATGGAAGCATGTACAACATCCAGAGCGGACCCTAATGGAAGCATGTACAACATCCAGAGCGGACCCTAATGGAAGCATGTACAACATCCAGAGCGGACCCTAATGGAAGCATGTACAACATCCAGAGCGGACCCTAATGGAAGCATGTACAACATCCAGAGCAGACCCTAATGGAAGCATGTACAACATCCAGAGCGGACCCTAATGGAAGCATGTACAACATCCAGAGCGGACCCCAATGGAAGCATGTACCACGTCGAGAGCAGACCCTAATGGAAGCATGTACAACATCCAGAGCAGACCCTAATGGAAGCATGTACAACATCCAGAGCGGACCCTAATGGAAGCATGTACAACATCCAGAGCAGACCCTAATGGAAGCATGTACAACATCCAGAGCGGACCCTAATGGAAGCATGTACAACGTCGAGAGCAGACCCTAATGGAAGCATGTACAACATCCAGAGCGGACCCTAATGGAAGCATGTACAACGTCGAGAGCGGACCCTAATGGAAGCATGTACAACATCCAGAGCGGACCCTAATGGAAGCATGTACAACATCCAGAGCAGACCCTAATGGAAGCATGTACAACATCCAGAGCAGACCCTAATGGAAGCATGTACAACATCCAGAGCAGACCCTAATGGAAGCATGTACAACATCCAGAGCGGACCCTAATGGAAGCATGTACAACATCCAGAGCGGACCCTAATGGAAGCATGTACAACGTCCAGAGCAGACCCTAATGGAAGCATGTGCAGCGTCGAGAGCAGACCCTAATGGAAACATGTACAACATTCATAGCGGACCCTAATGGAAGCATGTACAACGTCAAGAGTGGACCCTAATGGAAGCTACAGACTTCGGGCCATCGTGGTGTCTGTGCTCAGGCTCGTCGGTGATGACGAATGTCTCTCCTGGAGGTGGTGCGGGGTTGATAATGAGGAAGGTTGTGCAGGTGGGGCGGTAGTTGGTATAGAGCAGTGGTCCCCAACCTTTTTTTGGGCCACAGACCGGTTTAATGTCAGAAAATATTTTCACGGACCAGCCTTTAGGGTGAGACAGATAAATGTATCACGTGACCAAGACAGGCATCAAGAGTGAGTCTTAGATGTAACAGAGAGAATCTGGTCATTTTTAAAAAATAAAACATCATTCAGACTTAAATATAAATAAAACAGAAATAATGTAAGTTATTTATTCTTTCTCTGCAGACCAGTACCAAATGGCCCACAGACCTATACCGGTCTGTGGCCCGGGGATTGGGGACCACTGGTCTAGGGGACATCTCCATGTTTTCCTCTCCATGCTGCCATGATCCTTCAAAGGACCCCAAAACTACAGTTTGTCAAAGATGTGAGAAAAGGTGGAGAAGGGACGCTGCCCCTTTCCGCCGCTGAGCCCAGAGCCATCAGGCGGTCACTCGCATCTTCTCCCTGCTGGTCGCTGTGTTTCCGTTCACAGCACGCGCTCAGAACAGGGTTGCTCCCTGAGCAAACGGGCTATCATGGGACCTGGTCAGCGCATTAAACATTTCTTTCATGAACATTTGTCACTCGTGGGACTTGGGACCAGAGAACAGGATTTCTGTCTCAGCCAGTCTTTTAAGATCGAGGGATGCTGGGCTACTGGGTTATACATGCCTCATTTCCATAACGACCCCAGGTCCTGAGCTCACTTCACAGCGCGGTCACAGGAATTGATGTCGCACGCACGGAAAGATGTCTGAGGGACTGCCAGACATGGCGGTTCTTATTAGAAGTGGTGTGATAACTCATGCTGACTGGAAAAAGACTCAGAGCCTCTCATGATAATTATTCCCCCAGGAGCATCAAATTCAAAGCTCAGACAGAGTAAACCAGGAGAATATTCTGGTTCCGTGGTCGGCAAACTCATTAGTCAACAGAGCCAAATATCAGCAGTATGACTGAAATTTCTTTTGAGAGCCAAATTTTTTTAAACTTAAACTATATAGGTAGGTACATTCCTTATCAAGGTAGGGCCCACATGTGGTATTCTGTGGAAGAGCCACACTCAAGGGGCCAAAGAGCTGCATGTGGCTCACGAGCCGTGGTTTGCCAACCACTGTTCTGGTTAATACAATCCTAGTTACACACATATTGACAAACTTATCAATAATAAAAGGGACATAAAAGGGAGGAGCAAATACTTTTTTTTTTACTCAGTGAGAGGAGGGAAGGCAGAGAGACAGACTCCCACATGTGCCCTAACTGGGATCCACTTGGCATGCCCACTAGGGGGCGATGCTCTGTTCATCTGGGGCCACTGCTCCGTTGCTCAACAACCGAGCTATTTTAGCACCTGAGGCAGGCCATGGAATTATCCTCAGCACCCAGGGCCATCTTGCTGGAACCATTTGAGCCACGGCTGCAAGAGGGGAGGTGGGGAGGAAGGGTGATAAAGCAGATGGTCACTTATCCTGTGTGCCCTGACCAGGAATTAAACCCAGACATCCACATGCTTGGCCGACACTCTAACACTGAGCCAACCAGCCAAGGCAGAGCAAATCCTAATCCAGGGAATCTGGGCCCTCGGAAGCAAACACGTTCACCAGAAGATTAAAATTTGAAAATAACAATTCAAAGGAGTTATCAAACCCTGGGTAAAAACAAACTTTAGTCTCAGTGTGACAACACTTCTTGTGCCCAGGCCACATCTACCCTGGGCATTGGTTTGTACAATGTGCGATCATAATGGCATGCGACCTTGTCCCTACCCACGGGGGGCCCATCAGCTGCAATCCTGAAAGAAAGGGGCCTCATTGGAATGAAGGTAAGTATTAATTGCGGTTTAAACCCAGGAAGTTCTTTTTGTGACAATTTGCAAATCAGCTGGAGAGGCAGCCGTGAAGCAGGGATTCCGAGGCGGCCAGTTAAGTTCTTTGTCTAGGACACAGAATGCCCACCCACAGGCGGTTGTTGTTAAATAAACGATCTCAACCACAAAAGCAGAATTAAGGTCCTCATTCACCCTCATCAGATTTCATATAAACGCCCTGACAAATCGGAACGATGCGCTTTGCAGCTTCAGAATGAAGCTCACGCCGGAACAATTCCATCCACGTCCTCTGAATAGAGTCTAATTATATTAAAATAAATACAATGCGTGGCAGACAGGACAGCATGTCAGAACAAAGTCATGCAACTCTGAAATGAGGCAGCTCTTCATAAAGCATCATCCCGAGAAACGACACCACTCACAATACTCTTAATCTTCACTCCTTTTTTTTATTCCCCTAAATAATTTAGCTTTTCATAAACTATCCCTTACTCAGGGTCACACACTGAAATGTGCAATGCGTATCTTGTTAGGCTGTGGAAGTTTCTAGATTCTGTGCTTGTTTTTGTTTGTTTTGTTCTGTTTTAAGGGAGATGCTCATCTATGACGTCCACCACCTGAGAAAGTGGACTCTGAAATCGACTGATCGGAGCTGAAAGACCGGGAGGTGGACAGCTTCTGGAAGAAAGGTTCAAAGACATGAAGGTCAGGACACGCCCGGTTTCTCTGTTGTTTAGTATCCATTTCTTCCCCCGCAATTCCCTAAATTCTGTGCCTTCGGCAACCCTCACCCTCTGGGTCTCCGTGTTCAGGCAGTATGATGACAGTGACCGTGGCTAATAGAACAAGAACGTCGTGCAGATAGGCTCTGCTGATGTCTAGGGCTCCGCAGTCAACCCCGCTGAGCCATTCATGGGTTCACACCCTAGAAGTCACGAAGAATCAGCTCAGAGACAGAACCTGTGTTAGGAGCCGGTTTAATATAGGGGAAAAAAAAAAATGTGTACAGTGCTTTCGTGTTTTCCGTGGGAGGAGGACTCAGCTGGGCTTTACTGAACTCCACAGACAGACCAGGAGGGCGTGGCCGGCATCAAGAGCCGGTCCGCACACCATCGAGACAGAGGCAGACACCATCCGCACCAGGCACCCCACAGCTGGCGTCTTCGGGAGGACGAATCATGGGGCTTGAACCCCGGGATTAGGATAGCGTGTGAGGATGAACTAAGAAGTAGGCTTGGGGCCAATGGGGGGGACGTTGGTTTGAGAACCTGTGGAAGGTTTTGCCGGGGTGACCCCAAAACCTGGGCATTGGTGGTGAGTGGAGATCCCCAGGTCATTGAAGTAGAGAGAGGCCGTCTTCACAAACACACGTGGAGGCAGAGCTAAGGACGCGTGTGACGGATCCCCTCCTGGTCTCACAATGACCCCTCTTCCCTCCATCGCAGTTCCCATGCCACACATGCCTTTCTCTAACCTCGGATCCACACGGGTTGTATTCGTTTACAGACACACGCACATGCCAACACACACATACACACATGCAAACACACACACACATGCAAACAACACACGCACATGCACACACACACGCACATGCACACACACACAGACACACGATCTCAAAATCCCTCCCTCTTTCTGCTGCCCTCTTTGCTCTGCCATGTCCACCTCTTCCTAGAATCTCTGCCAAATCTCCTAGAGCAAGTGTCCTCCCACCCTCTGCCCTCCCCCACCTGTTCACCCATCACACCCAACCTTCCCCTCGGGGGTGACCGGCGGCACCCCCTCCCCCGTTCCACACCTGCAGCCCTCCCCCTGCCTCGCTTGGAGCCTTCAGCCCCGTTCACCACACTCGGGGGCATTGGGGGCACCTCTGAGAACAGACGTAAGCCCGTCTCTGGAAATACCCACTTCCCTGGGTTTAGAACACAGCCCTGCCTCTCGTGACCAAGAGCGCAGAGGAAACCACCAAACCCGTTACTTCCCTCCCAGACACGTCTGGTCTCTTTACTCCCTACACGTAGAAGCCCTTCCAGAGTGAGCCCCTCAGCCTTGACCCCCGTCCCCGTACTTCTGGGCGGCTCATTGCTAATCTCCGCCTGTCGTCACGGGTCACTGTGAGGACCTCCCTCTGCTCCATCCGCCCTCTCCTGGGCACCCTCTGGGAGCCGGCTCGGGCGTGGCCCCAGCCTGAAGCCTTTTCTGACAAAACCGGCGAGCGCAGAAGGATGCTTCTTCCTGCAGATGCTTAAACCATGTGTGTGGACTGTGTCCTTCATTTCTCTTTATCTCGCTTCCATTATGTTAGAAGGGAGACTGAGGCAAAGACACTGAACAGGATCCCGACCTCTTCACAAACTTTTAAGTACGCCGTGTGGCACAGATACCCTGGGAGCTGCCTCACGCTTCGCTTCGCTGACCTTTGGGTCCGTTGCCTGGTCACCCGACCCCCTCCGGGTCCCTGACAACCACATGTCCCCTCCCCACGCGGATGCTGTGAACCGGACGGTTTTCAGCGCCTCCTCTAGAGGAGCCGGGCTGCACCTGTCTTTCTGTCACTGACGTACGTCACTCGGCACGCTGTGTTCCAGGTCCATCCAGCACTGCGCCTTAGGCAATGATACGGTCTTATCCACCCAAATATCTGTGAGGTGGGTAGCTCTCATGTTTACGTGTTTTTACCACAATAATAATAATAATAATAATAATAATAATACAATAAAACAAATGAAATATAAACATAGTTGAACAAATTTGGAGGAATTTGTTTCTAGTCCATGACCTCTTTTTCTATTTTAAAAAATAAGTCTCAGAGTGAGCGTGTACTTGGGAAGCAGAGATCTAGGTTCAGCCGGATCCCTCCCCACTCCCTCTGGGAAAATGGCATCTTTGGTCCACTCCCCGTGTGAAGGAGACACAGAAACGACGCTCTGGCCAACGGTGAGGGTTGGCGGTGGTCACGGGCATGGGTCCTGGCCTCCGGATGGGACTGTGGGACTGGCAGGCTCCCCACAAATGGGAGATGGCGCATCTTCCCTGCAACCCTGTCGGAGCTTCGACCCGAGCAGACGCCTGGACAGAAAGCCTCAGGTGCCTCTACACTGCTGCCACTGTCCCCGTGTCCGCCCTCGCCTCCCGGTGCACACACAGCTTGCGGGAAGCGGCCACCCGGCCCGCCAGGGCGCCTTCCGACCGTGACTGCGCCTTGCGAGGCCTCAGCCCTCACCGACTATACAGTTGTGTTAAAAACGTTGCTCTCGCAGAACGGCTCAGGGATCAAGTGAGAAAATATATAACGAGACCAGCATCGTCTGGGCACGGACTCAACAAAGACAGCTTCAACGATGATGATGATGATGATGATGATGATAAGGAGGAGGATAATCACAATTGTGATGCTAGAAAACGATGCCTGAAGTTGTCCTCTGGGCTGCTAGATGGCCGTTTCTCTTCTTCCTAACAAACAAAATTCCACACTGCCGTCCTGGGGAGGCCTAGCAGGCGGTCTCAGTCAAGTCACTGAGTCTTGAATTTCGAGCACGGTGCGGGGGGGGGTGGGGAGAAGAAAGAACGAAAGAGAAAAACAAGCACAAACATAAACCCTGAGAGCAAGCGTCTCGGATATTTAAAACAGATCTGGAAAGCCTCCCTTCCGGCCAGCAACTCCGCACACTCGGAACAAGAGTCCGCCTTTTCGAGAAGGAGGCACGAAGCTCTCAGAGCGTTCTGCGGGCCCCCCTGAGCGTTCAGTCCGGAAACTGAAACCGCTCAGCGTCTCTGGAAGGTCACTTGACCCGAGCCAGCCAAGTCCAGAGTTGGAGGATGACGCAGAGACCGGGAGCGCAGGGACCGGCCCGGCTGAGCGGGGCCCAAGCAGGGAGGACACGGGCGCCGACGGTGTGTGACCAGTTGTTGGCTGGCACACCCTCTATGCTCCATGGCGTCCCGGTTCACGTGTGACCCCGCCCACGCTCCCTGCCAATCAGTCTTCACACATCTGTGAGCCAGCGCACCTGCGTGCACAATCTTGGGTTCCTCTAATTATGGTAACTGGACCCAGCTCATCTCCTGGGTGTGGCCCCAAAGTTCCATGTGACCGGGCCTCCCTTGTACGAAGAAGGATGGACGGTCATGCCAGGTGGACCGCACTGTCACCCTCCAGGGTCTGGGGTCCTGGCCCCACGTCTGCTGGAGGTTGTCAGGTGGGAGCACATGGTGATCTTTCTTGCTGTGACTCTGGGAGAGCCCCAAACCCAAACACCCAGACGAGGAAAAGGACGTCTGTGAGGAAGCATGTCACAGGACACGTGAGCATCTCCTAAGAGTCACCAGTGTATGTCAGAAAACAGAAACACCTTCAGTCGGGCACTGGACCATGTATAAATATGCTTAATATGGTTTTGAATATTTAAAAGTGACAGGAACCCTGTGAGAGAGTCGTGACAGCCCAGCCCAGGGGAGAAGAGTCCAGAGCTGAGGACGGCTGAGCCCCTGGACAGCCGAGCCCCTGGAAGGCCACGCCCCTGGACGGCCGCGCCCTGGACGGCCGCGTCCCTGGACGGCCGAGCCCCTGGATGGCCGAGCCCCTGGATGCCTGACCCCCTGGACGGCCGAGCCCCTGGATGTCTGAGCCCCTGGACGGCTGTGCCCCTGGACGGCCGCGCCCCTGGATGCCTGACCCCCTGGACGGCCGCACCCGTGGACGGCCGAGCCCCTGGACGGCTGCGTCCCTGGACAGCCGAGCCCCTGGACAGCCGAGCCCCTGGACGGCCGAGCCCCTGGACGGCCGCGTCCCTGGACGGCCGAGCCCCTGGACGGCCGAGCCCCTGGATGCCTGACCCCCTGGACAGCCGAGCCCCTGGACGTCTGAGCCCCTGGACGGCTGCGCCCCTGGACGGCTGCGCCCCTGGATGCCTGACCCCCTGGACGGCCGCACCCATGGACAGCCGAGCCCCTGGACGGCCGCGCCCCTGGACGGTCGCGCCCCTGGACGGCCGCGCCCCTGGACGGCCGAGACCCTGGACGGCCGTGCCCCTGGACGTCCGAGCCCCTGGACGGCCGTGCCCCTGGACGGCCGAGCCCCTGGACGGCCGAGCCCTTGGACGGCCGCGTCCCTGGACGGCCGCGTCCCTGGACGGCCGTGCCCCTGGACGGCCGCGACCCTGGACGGCCGAGCCCCTGGACGGCTGACCCCCTGGACGGCTGAGCCCCTGGACGGCCGCAACCCTGGACGGCTGAGCCCCTGGATGGCTGCGCCCCTGGACGGCCGCGACCCTGGCTCAGGAGGGCAGCTGCCAGGCCCGGTTTGCCGTGAACGCAGCATACTCGTTCTGCGCCGCTTTGGGACTGGATGTGAACGTCCCAGCTGTTCCTACCCCTCCTCTCATCCACAGCCACCATCTCCCTTAACGCTGTGCTCTGCTTTCCCAACAAAGCCCACCATCAGCATGCTCAGTACAGCTGGAGCAGGGGGGCCCTCAAAGCTTCTCATTATGGGAAGTGTGGTCAGCCTTTGCCATGAGACTCACTGGCACTGGCTTGGTGATGACTATTCACAAGGTAGAGGCCCTGGAAGGTTGGCTCAGTGGTAGAGCGTTGGCCCGGCATGTGGAGGTCCTGGGTTCGATTCCCAGCCAGGGCACACAGGAGAAACATCCATCTGCTTCTCCACCCTTCCCCCTCTCCTCTCTCTCTCTCTCTCTCTCTCTCTCTCTCTCTTCCCCTCCCACAGCCATGGCTGGATTGGTTCAAGCAAGTTGGTCCTGGGCGCTGAGGATGGCTCCATGGCCTCATCTCAGGTGTTAAAATACAGCAGTTCAGTTGCTGAACAATGAAGTGACACCCCAGATGGGCAGAGATGGGCAGAGCATCCCCTAGTCGGGCACATGCGGGAGTCTGTGTCTCTACCTCCCTGCCTCTCACTTAATAAAAAGAAAAGAAAAAGAAAGAAAAAGAAAAAGAAAGGAAAAGAAAAGAAAAGGAAAGGAAAGGAAAGGAAAATAAAAGAAAAGAAAAGAAAAAAGAAAAAAGGTATGCAGAAATTGCAGGTGAGCCTTCTGATCTTAGAAAGTTTCACACACATTGTAGTTTTTCCCTAAATGAATGCTCTTAAAAACAAATGAACAAAACCTGCCTATCACAGAAATGGCTTCTTGACTTCCTTCTGGTGAACTGAATGTGGTGTTTCTGTGCATTTAGGACGCATGTTCCTCACCTGTCTGTGACCTTTTATTTCTACAATAGATAGGTGATAATTCATCTGTGATTAGAAAGATTAGCACAATTGCAACCTTAGCTTTTTTCCTACTTATTTTAAAGCTATATATAGGGCTTTTATTTTCCTTTTTTTATTTCTTTTTTTCTGCCACAGATATTTGACATTGGTAATTTCACGAGGTTACCCCTCTGGAGAATGTCCTCCCTGACTCTGTCACAGTACATCTGAGAAAGTCCTTGGTCAATTCCAGGCAGATATCAAATCCGTCAGAAGAGAGACAGCCTGCTTTGGAAACTCAGTGACAGCAGGAAGGCTTATGGCCACTGCAATGTCAGCTTATCGTAAGAGAATGACTCCGGGGCCGGAAAATACTCACTCGACTTAACTCATATCTGCTCAAATGCCTCCCTTTCTTAGCCTTTTCCCCTCCCCCCAACTTTTTAAAAATAATTCCATATTTGGGACATGAACCAATGATGTTCTTCTAAAACTGTGTCTAGCAGGTCTTAGGCAATGCCTCACAACGCCCCTCCCAGCGGCAGCGCCCCTCCCAGCGGCAACGCCCCTCCCAGCGGCAGCGCCCCTCCCAGCGGCAACGCCCCTCCCAGTGGCAGCGCCCCTCCCAGCGGCAACGCCCCTCCCAGCGGCAATGCCCCTCCCAGCAGCAGCGCCCCTCCCAGCGGCAACTCGAGACCCGTTTTCCCCATCAGCACCCACGTGCTTCCTCCCTGCATGTCGGGGTTCCGTGTCCTTAGCTCTGCGTTCTGAAGGTTAGAGCACCATGCTGACTGCCATAGCTACTGATTCACTCTAGAAAGGAATAAAAGTCTGGATTTAAAATAATGTGAAGGGATTAAGAAATAAAAAGGTGCGCAGACCCTAGTCTGGTGAGACCAGAGTTAGAAGGAGCGGAGGGAGGGAGGAGAGGGGGAGGGGGCAGACGGTGATGGAGGAGACCTGGGGTGGTGCGCACACAACACTATACGCAGATGATGTGCTATAGAACCGGACCCCTGGAAACCTACATGATTTTATTAACCAATGTCACCCCCAATAAATTAAAAAAAAATAAATCAATCAACGACAAAGTCCTTAACAATTTTAACAAGGTGTAGAGTTAGCAAATAGAGTATTCATATTCTGAACATTTTATTCGTTGGTGTTGTCCATGGACCCAACTGGTTAGAAACATTGTATCAGAGGCCCGGCCTTGGGGGTTCTGGCTCCCCATGGTCCAGTGGTTCCATCTACGCACAATGGTCATGCAGAGGGGCCAGTCCATGGCCCCAGCCCGTCCCTACCTCCACGCTTCAACCGCCGTGGCACCGTCTTCACGCAAGGCACGGGAACTGAAAGGCGGCCTCTTAGCACAGCTGGGCCAGAGAGCGGGTCAGACTTCACTGACTTGTTCCTCATCCTTATCGTCCACGGTTTTATTTGGTTTTTAGTTAATCCTGTAGTGTCCTGGTGTATTATCGTTGATTTACAGATCCATCTTCCCTTTTATGTTCTAAGCACCCAAGTGGGAAGAGGGATGTTTGTGAACAGCTGCTTCTCGAGACCAAGCTCCTCCTGCACTGGAGTGGGCGTGGGTGCACGAGGCACACTCACGGACCCCGATGCACACTCACCGGCACACTCACACACGTCCACACACACCCCCTGATTGAATGCATTTCATTCAACCCCTTCTGCCTCTCTGATAGGTTGACTCCCCACCACCCCGCATCTGGAATGAGCAGCTTCTTTAAGCGGGGGCTTTCCTTGCAGAGGCATTATTAACACGTGACTTCAGCAGGTAATTACGTAAGAACATCTTGTGTCAGGAGTCCACGGATTTCGACTGATTTTCACTGACGACAACGCGTCGAGGAGCAAGCAGGCTTTCTTGCCGGTTACACAAGGTAGCTGGTGGCTTTGGGGGCACAGGGGGGGGACACAGGACATGAGGTACCAGCGAGCACAGCACGGCCCCGCGTCAGCTCCCCGGAAGCGGCGGGTGTCTGATGACCCTGACAGCGAGTGTGTCCAAATGTCCCCGGAGATCAAAGCGTCTGAGTGCTCCACCCCTCACTGCCGGCCACCACGCCTTTCTCCCTTTCAGATCCATCCCACAGCGAGCGAACCACGGAAGAGTCGTTCCAACACGTTTGCTGCGGCTTGGTGCTCCTGACAACTCCATCGTAACCGAGCAGTTTCCGCCGGAAGAAGAACAAGAGAAAAGAAAAGGCAGTTCAATGAACAACCCCGTCTTAGGATTGCTCAGGGTCCAATTCCAGCTCGGGGTGACAAGTCAAGACAGCAAAAGCGCTTTAACACGTGTCGTCAACGAGCATGCGATAATGTGAGAGACTCAACACCCGATGTCGTCACCACGGTTGAGACACGCACCCCAGTTCACGTCCCCGGGGCAGAGAAGGCTCCTATTCACGTGGGGGTGGGGGGCTTCTGTATCGACTGAGGGCCGTCTCCAGTTTGTTATGAGGCTGGAGTTGTCATTGTCACCTCCTGTCAGTGCTTCTGGTGACTGGGCTCTGCTGCCACTTCCGAAACACGTTTCCGTGCGCACTAGGAGTGAAACTCCGTGCGGGAAACCCCATGCCTAGCAAAGCACCATGGAGAAAGAGCGTGGGTGCTGGGCTGTGCCCCTATTTCTGCGCTCGCTGACTCAGGAGGACAGATCAGATCGGGCGCCCTGGGTGCAGGTCGATGTGGGAAGTCAGAGGCCCAGGTGCTGCTGGGTGCAGGGCACTCAGGGACAGCTGGGCCGGGGAGAGAACACGGGACCGTGGAGGAAGGCAGGTCCCACCTGGTGGGGCAGGCTTACCCGGCAGGCCAGCCTGGGCGAGGCCGACCGATGGCCAAATCCACCAGACTTCTACACCAAAACCACAAAAGTGTGCTTCTCACTCAAGCCACGTCCCTGGTGCACCAGAGAACGTTCCTGTCCAGAGTCACCCAGGCCCCACAGGCGGCCAAGGACACAAACCCCTCTTGGACCTTCTCCGAGCCCAGGATGAGCTCTGGGGTGGCCCGGAGCTGGCTCCTCCGGACTTCAGCCCAGAAGGAAATCACAGGACTCTGCCCTCAACTTCGGGTCTCAACCAGAGACCTGCTTCACTGCAAGGAGGTGTCAGGGATGGGGGACTTCTCACCCAGTGTCAGGTGAGACACACTGTTCATCTCTGCCCCACAGACACGGAGGGGGTCCATGGCGGGCCTTCTGGGCTGGAGGCTGGACCCATGAACTTGAACAGGGTGACCCCACATGTTAGGGGGGTGTTTCCAGAGGGAAAGATGTGGCAGAGTGCACTTAAGATTCTAACACGAGGGCTCCCTCACACCCCAGTGTTTCTTAAAGAGAATAAAAGATAAAACACTCTATTAGACCGTGGCACACTTGCTCGGGGAGCTATCACACGATACATCTCAGGGAAGTCTTCAACTCGATGGAACTTAACAAGCAAAGAACCACACAGTCATTTCCCATCTCTCCACTGCGCCCTGGACTGGCCCTGCCCAGCGGAGTACAAGGAGGGTCAGCTGTGGAAGTTACCATTGTGTAGGGGCCACACTGAACAGGTGAAACTAGTGTTAATTATATCTCTCTATAGATAGATAGATAGATAGATAGATAGATAGATAGATAGATATTTTACTGACACCTATCAGGTATGATTCTCCTGCCCAGCAAAGTACAAGGAGGGTCAGCTGTGGAAGTTACCATTGTGTAGGGGCCACACTGAACAGGTGAAACTAGTGTTAATTATATCTCTCTATAGATACATAGATACATAGATAGATAGATAGATAGATATTTTACTGACACCTATCAGGTATGATTCTCCTGCCCAGCAAAGTACAAGGAGGGTCAGCTGTGGAAGTTACCATTGTGTAGGGGCCATACTGAACAGGTGAAATTAGTGTTAATTATATTTCTCTATAGATAGATAGATAGATAGATATTTTACTGACACCTATCAGGTATGATTCTCCTGCCCAGCGGAGTACAAGGAGGGTCAGCTGTGGAAGTTACCATTGTGTAGGGGCCATACTGAACAGGTGAAACTATTGTTAATTATATCTCTCGATAGATACATAGATAGATAGATAGATAGATAGATAGATAGATAGATAGATAGGAATCTATTTTACTGACATGTATCAGGTATGATTCCGATCGGTATTCAGTGTGAAATACCGTATTTCCCCATGTATAAGATGCTCCCATGGATAAGACGCACCTTAATTTGGGGGCCTGAAATTTGAAAATAAAAATTGTATCGAATAAAGTTATTGAGCTCAAGTTTTACTCATCATAAAATTCATACAACCCCTCATCACTGTCAAAACTCCCATCCATGAGCTTGTCCTCATCTGTGTCTGATGACGAATCACTATCTTCAACAATGAGTGCAAAAACAAGCGCGAAAAAGCGGGAAATGCAAGGGAAAGAAACCGACAACCACTGTATAAGACGCACCCAGTTTTTAGACCCCAAATTTTTCGAAAAAAGGTCCTTATACATGAGGAGATACGGTCATTCACACTGGTTTGCATTTTGCACAGAGGGGCCCTGTCAGGTGGGACTGCCCGTCTGTCACCTGAGCAGCAGCCGGGCTGGCTGTGGGCTACCACGTCAGAGCTCGGTCCCTCGCCGCACGCACCAGCAACGTCCGAGTGTCTGAGGGACGAGAGGCGTGGGCCTTCAGCCCCGCGGCTCAGCTGCACAGGGATGCGCAATACAGCGGCCAGAGAGAAAACAGGCCGTGCTTCTCGGCTGGACAGTCGAGCCCACGGTCAGAGACGCAGCCTGGTGGCAGGGCTTTGCCGAGCTGCCGTCCACCACGCACCGCCGGAAGGGCGCCGGCGCACTGGACAGAGGCGAGGCGAGGGAGGCGCCATGATGAGCAGGAGGCAGGCGCGGTACACAGTGTCCACGCACAGTCTCACCAGCGAATCGAGGATGACCAAGTGCCCTTTGGTCATCCTCAACACACAGGACAGGGGTGGGGACAGTCACGCGTGTCCTGTCCGCAGCTGGAGTGACCCGGGGCCGGGAGGTGAACCCGGCTCCCTCTGCCTGTGCAAAGCGCTGGACTGATTCTCCGGAGGCTGCACAGGTGTGCCCACAGCCGGCCCCAGCCCTGAGGATCTGTGCTCAGGGCCACGCTCCTCACGGAAGGGGCCTGGAGCTTTGTGTGAGCCTCGCGGAATAAGCGTACGTGGGACAGGTCCCTCGAGCCCCTGCCAACTCCCTGTGGACAGAACTGGTCACTGTCCGGGGCAAACATCTCTACGGGCCACTGTGCACTGCTGGTTGTGAGCAGCTGTTTAGGACTCGCTGCCGCGGCCGGGGCACATACCATGTGTACAAGGAGCATCGCCCAGAGTGCATTCCACACTCACCCATCAGCGATGTCCGGCGGGATGGGGCACATACCATGTGTACAAGGAGCATCGCCCAGAGTGCATTCCACACTCACCCATCAACGGTGTCCGGCGGGATGGGGCACATACCGTGTGTACAAGGAGCATCGCCCAGAGTGCATTCCACACTCACCCATCAGCGGTGTCCGGCGGGATGGGGCACATACCGTGTGTACAAGGAGCATCGCCCAGAGTGCATTCCACACTCACCCATCAACGGTGTCCGGCGGGATGGGGCACATACCGTGTGTACAAGGAGCATCGCCCAGAGTGCATTCCACACTCACCCATCAACGGTGTCCGGCGGGATGGGGCACATACCGTGTGTACAAGGAGCATCGCCCAGAGTGCATTCCACACTCACCCATCAACGGTGTCCGGCGGGATGGGGCACATACCGTGTGTACAAGGAGCATCGCCCAGAGTGCATTCCACACTCACCCATCAACGGTGTCCGGCGGGATGGGGCACATACCGTGTGTACAAGGAGCATCGCCCAGAGTGCATTCCACACTCACCCATCAACGGTGTCCGGCGGGATGGGGCACATACCGTGTGTACAAGGAGCATCGCCCAGAGTGCATTCCACACTCACCCATCAACGGTGTCCGGCGGGATGGGGCACATACTGTGTGTACAAGGAGCATCGCCCAGAGTGCATTCCAAACTCACCCATCAGCGGTGTCCGGCGGGATGGGGCGTGCCCACACTGCAGACACGCCTCGTGTCAGATGC
Organism: Saccopteryx bilineata; assembly: GCF_036850765.1. Classification (NCBI taxonomy): domain Eukaryota; kingdom Metazoa; phylum Chordata; class Mammalia; order Chiroptera; family Emballonuridae; genus Saccopteryx; species Saccopteryx bilineata. Next base: position 2,388,337 of record NC_089495.1, read on the forward strand.
TGCAATCAGAGTGACAGGCCCCCCTGCGGAAAGGTCACGTGACTGCACGTGGGTCCCCTCCACCCACTGGTCATCGCTGGCAGGCAATCTCCAAATGTTCCTAAGAGTGAGGAGGCCGGGCACATGTCCCCTCCCTTGGACATAAGGTCACTATTCACCCATCTTCCTAAACGCTAACTTTACAGAATAGCATGCTCATCAAATTTCAGCATTCTAGAGACTGAACATTGTGGAACAAGTAGCACTGACCACAGGAATCAGAAAAGGGGGGAACGGGAGACAGAAAGGGGAACCGGGTGTAGAGGGGCTGGACGTCTTCCTATTGTTCGGTCACACTCTCGGGGAAGGGAGTCAACCTCCTGAAAAATCGCCAGTCTAGACTTAAAGGTTCTGTGGTGGTCCGTCCAGTCCCGTCAGATGCTGCTGGACCCTCTCTGGGAAGCGTGCCCCGTGCAGGAGAACGAGGGCGTTGGTAGACAGCTGTCCTGGTCTGTTGCTGGTTTCCTGAGGCTGCTGACCCTGTCGCAGTGGCCACTGCCACGGTGGCCATGTCACCATGAAGGTGCTCCTGGAAAAGCTCCTGAATTAGGGGCAGGTCGCGGCCGCTCTGACTGGACTCGACCTGGGTAATCCGGGTCGGACTCCGCCTGTGTTTCCTGTTGCTCGTCCACAATGACAGTGTGTCCTCTGTCTAGGTCTGTACAGGGGGTGGCTCGGAAGTCCAGCCTGGGAATCTCAGGCGATCTCTGTAAAAATGTCACCTGCCGTGCTTTTGTCAAATTCTGTTTGTCCCCTTTAGAGATGTTAACTGAAGAACGCATACAAGAAGTATGTGCGTACACTTTAAAAAATTATTGAATGTATTGCAGCGACATTGGTTAGTAAGATGATACAGGTGGCGGGGGCACGGGTCTGTAACACACCATCCCGTGTTGTGTTGTGTGTGCAGCACCCCAAGTCCAGTCTCCTCCATCCCCACCTGCCCCCCACCTGCCCCCCACCCCCCTCTAGCACCCCAAGTCCAGTCTCCTCCGTCACCACCTGCCCCCCACCCCCCTCTAGCACCCCAAGTCCAGTCTCCTCCGTCCCCACCTGCCCCCCACCTGCCCCCCACCCCCTCTTCCTCCTGCCATCCCCACACTGGTGTCTGTGTCTGTAGGTTTTCTTTCCCCTTTGCTTAATCCCGTCACTTTTTCACCAGCCCCTCACCCTCCTCCCTCTGACAGCCGTCAGTCTGTTCTTGTCTCTAGGAGTCTGTCTCTATCCTGTGGTTGGAACATTTTATTCATTAGGTTCCACACATGAGTGAGAGCATACGGTGCTTGTCTTTTCTTTCTCTGCCTGGCTTACTGCACTTGGCATAATAAGCTCCAGGTGCAGCCTGAGCAGGCGGTGGTGCAGTGGATAGACTGTTGGACTAGGATGTGGAGAACCCAGGTTCAAAACCTCGAGGTCATCGGCTTGAGTGAGGGGTCACTGGCTTGAGCATCGGATCATAGATATGACCCCATGGTCGCTGGTTTAAGCCCAAGGTCACTGGCTTGAGCAAGGGGTCACTCAGTCTGCTGTAGCTCCCCAGCCCCTTGGTCAAGGCACATATGAGAGAGCAGTCAATGAACAACTAAGGAGCTGCAATGAAGAATTGATGCTTCTCATCTCTCTGCCTACCTGTCTATCTGACCCTATCTGTCCCTCTCTCTGTCTCTCTCTGTCTCTGTCAAAAAAAAATCTCCATGTCCATCCATGCTGTTGCACAAAGTGTCCCCAACAGGATGGACCCGAAGTGCCCACAGCAAGACACATCGTAGTCACAATGGCAGATGTGGGAGACAAAGTGAGCATCTCAAGAGCAGAGAGGGCACACACGTTTGCCCCTCAGTTTCCAGGCAGCACCCTCAGGGGCGGGGGACCTGCAGACCCAAGCCCTGTGCCTCCCAGTGTGGAGGAGAGACCAGCCTCCCAGTGTGGAGGGGAGGCCAGCCCCTTAGTGTGGAGGAGAGATCAGCCCCCCAGTGTGGAGGAGAGATCAGCCCCCCAGTGTGGAGGAGAGACCAGCCCCCCAGTGTGGAGGAGAGACCAGCCTCCCAGTGTGGAGGAGAGACCAGCCCCCCAGTGTGGAGGAGAGACCAGCCTCCCAGTGTGGAGGAGAGACCAGCCCCCCAGTGTGGAGGAGAGACCAGCCTCCCAGTGTGGAGGGGAGGCCAGCCTCCCAGTGTGGAGGAGAGACCAGCCTCCCAGTGTGGAGGAGAGATCAGCCCCCCAGTGTGGAGGAGAGACCAGCCCCCCAGTGTGGAGGAGAGACCAGCCCCCCAGTGTGGAGGAGAGATCAGCCCCCCAGTGTGGAGGAGAGACCAGCCCCCCAGTGTGGAGGGGAGACCAGCCTCCCAGTGTGGAGGGGAGGCCAGCCTCCCAGTGTGGAGGAGAGACCAGCCCCCCAGTGTGGAGGAGAGACCAGCCCCCCAGTGTGGAGGAGAGACCAGCCCCCCAGTGTGGAGGAGAGATCAGTCGAAGGCCTCAGAACAGCCCATGACTCCAGCCTCCTGGTAAGAATTTGTCACTGTGATGAAAATAGCTTGAAATCGTAAGTAATTGTGACTAAAGGAATTCCATCCCCTTATAGAAATTGCCCCGTTTAAGTATAATTTAGAAGCCATTTGGTATAAACTCCACAGACGGAGCTATCATTTTCATGAATGCGATGTGTTCTAGTTTTTACTGGGCACATGGGGTCATGACCTGTCAGGAGAAAATCCCAGTTCTGATCCCGGTTTCACCTTGTTGAGAATCTAGGAACACACCACAGCAGACGTGACTGCACCTGGGAGCTCCACACACGGTCTGTGCCCCTCGGTCAGGACGCTGGGGGTCCGTCATCAGCATGTCTACCCAAGTTTCCATGCACAACGGGGTCTGTGCCCCTCGGTCAGGACGCTGGGGGTCCGTCATCAGCATGTCTACCCAAGTTTCCATGCACAGCGGGGTCTGTGCCCCTCGGTCAGGACGCTGGGGGTCCGTCATCAGCATGTCTACCCAAGTTTCCACGCACAGCGGGGTCTGTGCCCCTCGGTCAGGACGCTGGGGGTCCGTCATCAGCATGTCTACCCAAGTTTCCATGCACAGCGGGGTCTGTGCCCCTCGGTCAGGACGCTGGGGGGTCCGTCATCAGCATGTCTACCCAAGTTTCCACGCACAGCGGGGTCTGTGCCCCTCGGTCAGGACGCTGGGGGTCCGTCATCAGCATGTCTACCCAAGTTTCCACGCACAGCGGGGTCTGTGCCCCTCGGTCAGGACGCTGGGGGGTCCGTCATCAGCATGTCTACCCAAGTTTCCATGCACAGCGGGGTCTGTGCCCCTCGGTCAGGACGCTGGGGGGTCCGTCATCAGCATGTCTACCCAAGTTTCCATGCACAGCGGGGTCTGTGCCCCTCGGTCAGGACGCTGGGGGGTCCGTCATCAGCATGTCTACCTAAGTTTCCATGCACAGCGGGGTCTGTCAGGAAAGCTCTGACCCTGGAGCTGTTCTCACACCACGGCCATCAAACGTAACATGCATGTGCGTGTGTGTGTGCGTGTGAGTGTGTGCGTGTGTGTGTGTTTTAATTCTCTTCAGGGATTTTTCCACTGCCCCTAAGCAGATAGTGTTGAGAAAAGTCCTCGAGCTATTTTTGTCTGATTTTTTTTTCTTTTTTTTTTTTCCTGAAGCTGGAAATGGGGAGGCAGTCAGTCAGACTCCCTCATGTGCCTGACCGGGATCCACCCGGCATGCCCACCAGGGGGCGATGCTCTGCCCATCTTGGGGTGTTGCTCTGTTGCAACCAGAGCCATTCTAGCGCCTGAGGCAGAGGCCACAGAGCCATCCACAGTGCCCAGGCCAACTTTTGCTCCAATGGAGCCTCGGCTGCGGGAGGGGAAGAGAGAGACGGAGAGGAAGGAGAGGGGGAGGGGTGGAGAAGTAGATGGGCACTTCTCCTGTGTGCCCTGGCAGGGAATCGAACCTGGGACTCCTGCACGCCAGGCCAATGCTCTAACACTGAGCCAACCGGCCAGGGCTTTGTCTGATCTTTATGAGGTGTGATATCACATGAGACAAGGTGAAGTCTCAGTTCATAAATAGATGGACTAAACCTCATAGGTTTTAACAGAATTACTTAAATGAGAGAGAGAGAGAGAACACTAAAAAAAAGGGAGGGGGAAGAGGTTGGCCAACTTCTCCCCATTTTTATTATTACAGCCTCATCCCAGACACTATAAATCACATACACACACACACACACACACACACACACACACACAGAAAAATGAAAAGAAATCAAGGCAACAATTTTGGGAGCAATACCCTAGAACATTCCAACAGGACTAAAAGCATCCGCGTGTGCTGAGTGAGATGGTGACGAGAACAGTCTGGAGGCTGTACCAGCACTGGAGAAAGTCCTCCAGTCAGGAAGAGCAGTTTCCCCTGAGGAGGGCCTGGGAGAGGCATCTGAGGACAGTGAGATTTGAATATGCAAATGTGCAGTTTCTCCCAGACCACTTAATTAACCAATGTAATTCAGAAACCAGGGTAGGGGGTAGGGGGTGGGAGAGAATAGAATAAAAGAGAATAACTCAAAACTGGGAAACAAACACAGTTTCAGCGGACAGATCTATTGTTTCCACAACACCCGTGGATTTCCCTCTAAGGTCAGCCCCGTGGAAGTCCCTGCGTTCTGCTGTCCTCTGGGGCATGCCTGGAGCTGGGTTCTGTGGAGGCACTTAGGTGTGATGAGGTCGTGAGCACAGGGGCCCTCGTGGGGGGATCAGTGCCCGTATCAGCAGAGGAAGGGACCGGCGCACTCTGTCGGCCGAGTGCAGACAGGGCAGGAAGGGGGCGTCTGAGATCAGGCAGAGGGTCTCCCCAGAACCAGCCCTGCTGCTCCCTGGTCTTGGCCTCCCAGCCTCCAGACCTGGGAGGAAGTGAATGGGGTGTTCTGGTCCAGCACCAGGAGCTGACGTAGATAACCTCCTGTATCACAACCGGCGATTTCTAAAACTGCTGTGTGTGTGTGTGTGTGTGTGTGTGTGTGTGTGTGTGTGTGTGTGTGTGTGTGTAGATGTCTCAGAAAATCCACAGAAATAACAGCTGACAGCAATTGAAGTGAAGAGGGTTTGGGATGAAGGGAAGCTTTCGCTTTCACTCTATACACGAGGGCTACTGTCAGTGTTACTACATTATTTAAATGTCAGCAGATTCTCTGCTCCACTACCGCACACCTGGTGACCTTATATCTGTCCAGGTGTTCATCTGGGCTTCTGCCCTCATCCCCTTCCTCAGCCAGCCTCCTGCCTGTCCGTCCCCTCCCCCCCCCGCCGCCGATGGCGAGCAGGGGAAGGAAGAGGCTCTGTCACGTTGAGGATGGCACAGCCCGTGGCTCTCCGATCACCCCGCACCCAGTGCTGGTGAACAGGAAGCTGGTGGTCCCAGTCCGACTTTCCATCCTGTTTTCTCAAAACTGTGTGCAGCAATCACACGTCTCACGGGCTGTCACAGGCAGAGTGGACGAGGAATGTGAACTTCTTCCTTTGTCTACTTCCCCAGTGCATTAGCTGGAAAGCCGGGGACAAGGCGGAGGCTCATTCCTTCGGGGTCCATGCGGTGGGCAGTCCTGCCAGGGTGGGGACCCCTGGAACCCCGCCCCACTCTGCGAGGCTGTGACAGTGACAGGTGTGGGGAGGGACAGGCAGGAACGCTACACCGGAGAGTCCAGCGGTCCCTTTCACCGTAGAAGGGCCAGGGTCCCGTCCTCACTTCTTTCTCTTGAGTTGTCCAGAGTTCTCTCCTGCCCAGGGTCTCAGCTTTGAACCAAGAAAGCCAGGGTCTTCTATATTCCTGTAGATTTTCATTTCACTACATTCACTCTGGCCGAGTCCTCAGATGTGCCTGGGTGGGGTCTTCTAGCCCAAGGACCCTCTGTCTCACCCCCACCAAGGAATAAACTCCAGTCTCCTCAGCGGCGACAGGGCCAGCGGCCACAGAGCTGCTGGAGCGGCCGATGGAATCGGATTCCAGTTCCTCGGAGCACGCTGGCTTCACTCAACCCTTCCGTTTGGACTCCCCTTCGTCCCTGCCCTCAGCCGTGTCCGGCTCTGCTGAGTTCCCAGCCCTGTGAGACTTCCCCAGGGTGGGTCAGGCTGCCTCACAGCTCTCTCAGCCTCTGGGACAGGGTTCCGCTTTCCCGGGTCTTCTGACTCAGTCCGTTACCGTTGATCTTGCCTGCTAACCTGTAGAACGGCCTCTCAGGCCCCTCCTCTCCCCTTCTGTCGGTCCTGGTGGGTTTCTGACTCTTAAGTAAATAATCCTTTCATAGTCATGACTGCAGCTTTGTGGGATTCAGAGGAAGAAGTGGTAGGTAGGTAGAGATACAAGGAGGTATATTATCCGTCAACTCAAACCAAGACCCTTTGTGTGGCCGTTTTTATATCTCTTATAATCAAATCTGCCTATGTTTACAAAGATGTATATTTACCTATACAATATATTTACATATACATTTACAAAGATATGCATATTCATGCATAAAAATGAGGGGATCAAGGAACTTGCAGATACTCCTGAACTTTCACCCTTTGTCTTGTGCATTTTCACCAATGAAATAAGAGTTGGTTTTGCATCTCATTTCAATATTCGAACAACTTTCTTTGACTTGTCATTTGCTTTCCTGAGGTTCTTGTTTAATAAAAAAAAAAAAAATCAAATGTGACTTTTTTTATTGCTTCATATTGAAATATCCCCTAATTTTTGTGAGCAGTATATATCATCGTATATATTTTAATATTTTACATATATCTTTTTTTTTCCTACGGAGACAGAGAGAGAGAGTCAGAGAGAGGAATAGATAGGGACAGACAGACAGGAACAGAGAGAGATGAGAAGCATCGATCATTAGTTTTTCATTGTGACACCTTAGTTGCTCATTGATTGCTTTCTCATATGTGCCCTGACCATGGGCCTTCGGCAGACCGAGTAACCCCTTGCTCAAGCTAGCGACCTTGGGTCCAAGTTGGTGAGCTTTGCTCAAACCAGATGAGCCCGTGCTGAAGCTGGCTCCTCCGCATCCCAGTCCGATGCTCTATCCACTGCGCCACCGCCTGGTCAGGCACATATAATATATCTTTAAACATAGGTATATACATATATATGTATATTTTCACACACACACACATATATATATGTTTATATAATATATATATATATAATCAAGCCAGGATCCTCTATCAATTGATAGATGTATACACACCTACAACACATAGAATGTGCACATTTGTATATATAACCCCTCTCTATGGCATAAAGAATAGAAGATGCAGCACATCAAAGACTTGCCGGAAACTCTGGTCACCTGCGGGTCCCTAACGGCCGTCGTGATACTGAACAGGATTTCTGCAAGTCACCCACGTCCTGTCTGGTGAGGCAGCTGAACTGTGTCAGTCTCACATGGCTCTGGCTTCTGCAGCTGCAGCGTTATAAAAACTTCATCCACAGTAGTGTTTATTCTTTCAAGGTAAAACCAGGCTGAGACTCTAAGGAGAATATGAATGACCTTTATATACACACACACACACACACACACACACGTTCCTCATGCTTATTCTTCATTCTGAGACAGTCTGGTGTCGGATAATGATGACTATTTATAGAAACCATTATTTAAAAAGCAAAAGGCCCCTGATTAATTTTCACTTTTTACAAGAACATAGGTAGTTTAATATATTTTATTATGGATCTCTCCATTACTGGATACAATTTAAAATGTAAAGATGGTCATAAATAAGGCCCTTTGTGATCCAGCATACATCATCAACAGCTTATCATTTACTGTAGCAAAGATGCTGGCATTTAGCCCTAAGCTAAATAAATATTTCAGTTTCACAATTTGCGACAACCTGACGAGCATTCCAACTAGACCTGGGCCCTCCACACCCATGCTGTCACCTTTGATTTAAAATATTAACGCAGCCCTGGCCGGTTGGCTCAGCGGTAGAGCGTCGGCCTAGCGTGTAGAGGACCCGGGTTCGATTCCCGGCCAGGGCACACAGGAGAAGCGCCCATTTGCTTCTCCACCCCTCCACCGCGCTTTCCTCTCTGTCTCTCTCTTCCCCTCCCACAGCCGGGGCTCCATTGGAGCAAAGATGGCCTGGGCGCTGGGGATGGCTCTGTGGCCTCTGCCTCAGGCGCTAGAGTGGCTCTGGTCGCAACATGGCGACACCCAGGATGGGCAGAGCATCGCCCCCTGGTGGGCAGAGCGTCGCCCCTGGTGGGCGTGCCGGGTGGATCCCGGTCGGGCACATGCGGGAGTCTGACTGTCTCTCCCTGTTTCCAGCTTCAGAAAAATGGAAAAAAATAAATAAAAAAATAAAATAAAATAAAATATTAACGCAGATAAGTGGAGATGCCCTATGACTGGCTCAGAAAGACGCAGAATCCAGTATAAAGCAGTGATTTATAGGTGATGCATAGATAGATAGATAAATGGCAGATACAGATAAAAATAGATAAATGATAAATAGCTATGGATATAAATTTATGTGTAAAATTCATAGATATATAACTGAAATATACAGATAACAGAATATAAATTAATATATTTCTATAAAATTACACCTTAGTCATGAAAACTGCAGACCATGGTGGATGTCAGACAGTATTAATATTTTTTAAAGTAGATTTATATTGATTTCAGAGAGAGAGAGAGAGATAGGGAGAGAGATCAACATCGATTTGTTCATCCACTTATTTATGCATTCATTGGATGATTCCTGTATGTGTCCTGACCGGGGACCAAACCTACAGCCTTAGAATGTGGGGAAAATGTTCTAATGAGAGGAACTACCGGCCAGACCTTCAAACAGTACTATTAAGATATGATTTTGACAGACACCACTTCCTTCCAAAGTTCTGCCTACCCAGGATGAGAACTGGTCATGCCCAGCATCCTGGCACTGTGGGGACTTCCTGGACACCAGGAAGGGACAGTTTCTCGGATATACGATGTTCACCTCAGTGGCACGCTCCTAACGTGGATTTATGGAAATGCGCTATTTAATGACTAAGTGTCTTAGCAGCAGCTCAGCCAGTACAGAGAAGAGCCATCCTGTGGCCTCCTTCACCCCTCCCCCGCCTTCTCCTCGCCACAGAGAAAAGAAGCCCTGGATTAGTGGCAATGAGCACAATCAGTGTGTTTGTTCTCTGGGCCAAGCTCTGTGCTAAAAAAAAAAAAAAAAAAAAAAAAGACAGCTCCAATGTCTCCAGGTGAGAATATGTAAAACACTTGTTACATTGTTGCAATATCTTAAATGCAATATCCATACCATTTAACTGCATGGGCTGCTGTTTAGAGCTTTAGAATGTGTCATTAATACTATGATTGAAATATATGTCACACTTACGGCCAGTATTACATGCAAGAATAGATTAATTTTTATAAGACATTTTACCTCGGAAAATAAGATACAATCGTGACCTTTCCATTTTCAACTCATGCTTGACCAAGTTACCCAACAGGGTTAAACTTCAGTGTCTTTATACATAAAATAAGGCACAGAACACAGTATTGTAATTTTAAAAAGATTCAAACAAGATTAGCCATTGATGAAAGGTAATTGCTAACATTATAATGAAGTTTACTGTTATTCTCATCATGATCACTATTGATGTTAGAGCAGCAAAGTTGAATTTATGACTTCATTAAATTGACAAACTAATTATATGCATACTAGTTTTACATTCTTTTCCAGAGAGTTTAAAGGTCAACACTGTAAAGGGATGGATTGTACTCCTCCCCACCCAAGGCCTTTGTTGAAGTCCTAACCCTTCAGTACCTAGAAATGTGACTATTTTGAAATAAGGATTTTTAAAAGATTAAAAGTTAAAAAGAAGTCTTTAGGTGGATTCTAATCCAGTATGACTGGAGCCCTTACAGTAAGAGAAAGTGTGGACACGGACACGCGGGCACCCAGAGGAAAGATCACGTGGGGACCCGGCAGGAAGACGTCCAGCTACAAGCCCAGGAGAGGAACCTCGGACGGACCCACCATGCCAGGACCTGGACCTGAGACCCCAGCCTCCGGAACCACGAGGCAAAGCATGTCTGAGGTCTACTTGCTCAGGCTGTGGGCTTCTGTTACGGTGGCCACCACAAACTAATACACCTTCCACCAAATAAAACTACACACCTGCCACCTGATTCTCTGCGTTTACCTTTAAAGTACATCTAATGCCCTGGCTGGATAGCTCATTTGGTTAGAGCATCGTCCCAAAGCACGGAGGTTGCTGGTTCAATCCCTGGTCAGGGAACCTACAGGAACAAATCTATATCCCTGTCTCTCTCTCTCCTCACTGAAGTCTAGAACATATACAAGTAATTTCAGGATACTCAACTTTTCATCTAACTTGCTTTGAATTACTCTGTTCCCCTGGAGGAGTCCAGAGCCTCCTCACCAAACTCCATGCCTCCAGGACATGCCCCGGGGCTGTTTGTGACACAGCGGTCAGAGCGATCTATTTAACATAAATGTCATTCTTGGACTAGACTGTTTAAAATCTGGTCATGGCTGCTAATTACACTTAAAATAAAGTGACTCACATACCTTGGCAGCCTTTTAATGACCAGGCGACTGTTTACTTCTTTGTCTCATTCCTCAACACACACCTCTCACAGACTGCTCTGTGCTCCGAGTAGTGTCTGCAAAGGCAGCACGGCCATGTGGCCAGAGTCCACCGGGACTGTGTCCTGCGAGGGCAGGCCGTCCCTGCAATTGTCAACATGATGCCTCACACAGTACCCCCGCTAAGCATGCTTCTGCGGTGAAGGTTTCCGTAAATGTTCCCGAGACACACAAAATACTGTCACTGTAACAGGACAAGGATGCTAAAACTCTCACCAGAAGTAGAGGGGAACAGCATGCTCAGGACACAAGCTTCTGATTACCCCTCAGGACCAACACTGTTGAGGGTTACGCTGTCCCACGGGAACATTTTACTTCACTGTCCATGACTTACTTAACTATTAGAGCGCTACATTAAAAGTTAATAAATGAGCCCCGGCCGGTTGGCTCAGTGGTAGAGTGTCAGCCTGGCGTGCAGGAGTCCTGGGTTCGATTCCCGGCCAGGGCACACAGGAGAAGCGCCCATCTGCTTCTCCACCCCTCTCCCTCTCCTTCCTCTCTATCTCTCTCTTCCCCTCCCACAGCCGAGGCTCCATTGGGGCAAAGTTGGCCAGGGAGCTGAGGATGACTCCATGGCCTCTGCCTCAGGTGCTAGAATGGCTCTGGTTGCAGCAGAGCAATAACCCAGATGGGCAGAGCATCGCCCCCTGGTGGGCATGCTGGGTGGATCCCGGTCGGGCGCATGTGGGAGTCTGACTGCCTCTCCGTTTCCAGCTTCAGAGAAATTCAAAAATAAAGAAAGAAAGAAATGGAAGGAAGGATGGAATGGAAGGAAGGAGGGAGAGAGGAAGGAAGGAAGGGAGGAAGGGAGGGAGTAAGGGAGTAAGGGAGGGAGGAAGGGAGGAAGGGAGGAAGGGAGGGAGGAAGGGAAGTTTTCAAGAGCAAAATAAATATACTTTAAACAAAAAAATCATCAAAAATATAGAACAAAAATTTAGAAAGCCAAGAAAAAACAGTTAAGAATGTTCTGGAGATTAGAAATAAAGTTAAAAAAGAATAAATGAATTTTGATTATTGGAGTGTTGAAGAAAAAATTCAGTTGTCCTGGCAATAAAAATCAGTTGCGTCCAGAGGTCTTGATGATACATGAAGAAGAAATTCAAATATTTTGCTTATTAGAGAGGACAATAATAACCTATAGTCATCAGGAGGTGATGCAAAGAGCTGCTTAGGCTAGAAAGAGCCACACAAGTTAGTGATAGTGATAACAATAGAGTCAATACCGATATGCTATAAAATGTCCACAACTAGAGATTAGCATATCCTTTCTTTTATCCAATAAACAGAATATTCATAGAGCTCAAAACTGCGTTGGATGTTTTAGAAGAACTTTTAAAGAGATACCTTTTGGTAGTTTTTTTTTTTTTATTCATTTTAGAAAGGAGAAAGAGAGGAAGAAAGAAAGAGAGGAGAGAGACAGAGAGAGAAGGAGGGGAGGAGCAGGAAGCATCAACTCCCATATGTGCCTTGACCAGGCAAGCCCAGGGTTTCGAACCGGCAACCTCAGCATTTCCAGGTCGACGCTTTTATCCACTGCGCCACCACAGGTCAGGCAAGAACTTTTAAATATATAAATATTTGTCTCTACTGCATTAGCTTTTTAGAATTAATTTGTTTTTAATGATTTTTAATATTTTCAATTATAATTTACATACAATATTACTTTGTATTAGTTTCAGGTGTACATCCTAATGGTTAGACAATCATATACTTCACGTAGTTCCTCTGATATTTCCTATAGCCAGCAGGGAATTACGGACGACATTTCCTACGCTTTACCTAAGACATTTGAAGCTAATGGTACTAAATCAATTCTTTTGAAAGTTACGGTCATTTTCATCAAATATTTAATATGTATCTTAAATTCTCAGTCCAAGGTAGAATTTTAAACGGCACTTTGTGGAGACATCGATTTTCCTCAGCAAACATACAATAAAAACTTTTCCCAGGGCACTCAGAAAGTCTGCAACGCTCCTGTTTTCTGAGAAAAGATAAGGTATGCACACACACACACACACACACACGTACGTTACGTGAATGCCAAAATTGGTCAAAAATACGGAGATGAACTTTTGGGCAGGATTTGTTAAATTACGGTTTTAAAAAAACGAACAAACAAAAAACGGAGACAAATAAAGATCATGTTTTTAGCTTCCAGATCTTGTTAGTATCTCTTAGGCTAGTCAATCACTGGATAATCGCCTGAAATAAGTCACGTAACCCTGGTTCCCAGCAGGTGCCCCCTTTAAACTGGGCCTCCGTGTGTCAGCCAACCAGGTAAGTAGATGTGATTATAAGAGCGTCCCCTGACGAAGCAACAGTGGACCTGGTCTGCAGCCACTCCACCAGAGTAACTGAACACGCCTTTAATGTACCACGTTGCAGGTGTCTGGTGTGCAGAGAAAACCAACCACCTCCCCAGAGATCATGAGAACGCATTTTCCTTTGTTTTCTCTCGTTCTCTTCACAAATGTTCAGCGAGCTTCTGAGACGTCATTATACCCGGAGTGGGATTCAGCCGGTTCACCCCAGTTCAGCAGAACTGAGACCTCGTTTCGTGTTGAGTTTGGTGGCGAACAGGCTGTTAAAATGGCGCCTGTCATCAGGGTTCTCCCTCAGGTGGGCGCCTGGGCAGCCGCCCATGTGGAAGTCACATACTGACATTCCTGACTCCTTTTTAATGTTCATCTGCACAACCGTGTCTTCTAAGCGCCCATCGTGATGTTCATTCTGTCCACAGGTGAAAAAAATTGCAAGTGAGGACGCCAATTAAAAAGCAATATGGAGCCTGACCAGGCGGTGGTGCAGTGGATAGAGCATCGAACTGGGATGTGGTTCTCAAGACCCCAAGGTCGCCAGCTTGAGCACGGGCTCATCTGGTTTGAGAAAAGCTCACCAGCTTGGACCCAAGGTCGCTGGCTCCAGCAAGGGGTTACTTGGTCTGCTGAAGGCCCACGGTCAAGGCACATATGAGAGAGCAATCAATGAACAACTAAGGTGTAGCAACAAAAAACTGATGATTGATGCTTCTCATCTCTCTCCGTTCCTGTTTGTCTGTCCCTATCTATCCCTCTCTCTGACTCACTCTCTGTCTTTGTAAAAAAAAAAAAAAAAAGAAGAAGCAGCAGCAATATGGAAATATCTTAAATAACAGTGTTATTTTTTGTTATTTATTATTTAATATTTTTCATTAATATTTTAAAAGTCTTTCTTGTAACATAATTTAGCTCTGTATACCCCTTTTCTCGTTTCTATTTAAGTATTAAATATATGAAATAATAAATTACCTTCCAGTATATCACTTTTTAATACTTACATCATTCATTAGGGCAGAGAACTGGTTGTTAAATTATTTGAGTCCCACCAGTGCTTAACACCAACATCACCTTCACCCTCGTGGCTCTGTGGATGTGTGTGCAGATTCTCTGAATTTTGTCATTCTCAGTTTGCAGTCATTGTTAAGGTCGTAAAGGGAGCCTCACCCTAAAATGTGTGATAGACACTCACTTTGGCTTGGGGGTCGGTTATTTGAGACATGAACACAGGGTGCAGTGGCAGCCACCGTTTCTCCCCAATACGGACTAGACCCGGGCACACGACCAGCATCCAAACCCTTCAATATGCCCAGAACTAACCGGACTGCAGTGACTTCTTACACCGGGCTGTGATGATCATGAGGTACCCACAGCATTACCCCCAGTTGTCCACTTATTTTGAAAGAATTTCTAAAGAAATAAAGAAACAGGAAACAGTCCACCCCTAAGAGATGCCGTGAGAACTGGGACACTTCCTCCTGCCTGATAGTAGCAGCAGGCTGACCTTGTCTGGAGAGAGCCCTGGTTAACTCACTCCCCGGGATGCCTGTCATGCATCCAGCTTTCAGGCACTGTAAAAAGATACAGGGTCTAACTCGATGCCCCTGACCCCAGGGCCAACCTCTCAGGCTGACGCAGAAGTGTGGGAAAAGCCATGACAGGGTTCTCACGCTAATAGGACCCATAAAGAAGAGAAAGAGATCAACAGTTATTCCTTGGGTTTGATAAAGAAAGTAAGTATGTTGTCCAAATAAAGATTGTTAAAAAAAAAAAAAAGAAAAAAGAAAACCAGAGAAATCATCAGGGGAAAATAGAACTGTTTGCCTTTGAAATCTTTTACGGCGGTGTTTCCTATTTTATTTGTAGTCACTTTTCTCTGATGGATGCAAGATTGGAGGCAGTGGTGTTGGTTAGGTGACAAAGCAAATGGGAAGAAGTCACCATTTTATACGTTGCCTCCATTTAAGTGCCTCCTGCAGATAAAGTGACTACTTATAGATCAAGAAGGTCATGCCTCCCGCAGATAAAGATACTGAGACACATGCTTTTTGTATTGTACATAAAAGTATTATTTTATAAATTTCCCAACAATCGTCTAAGCCCTAT
This sequence comes from Saccopteryx bilineata, assembly GCF_036850765.1. Classification (NCBI taxonomy): domain Eukaryota; kingdom Metazoa; phylum Chordata; class Mammalia; order Chiroptera; family Emballonuridae; genus Saccopteryx; species Saccopteryx bilineata. The sequence continues at coordinate 2,403,459 of NC_089495.1, forward strand.
GATCAAAATCCCTTTCTCCTTCACCCTGTGTAATAAAGATTCCATTGTTGCAAGTTTCCCTTTGATGTCCGACATCATTTACTGGTTTTTCAAACTTTGAATGACCGGCACGGATTCAACTGCCGGCTCTGCTAGGAGCCAATGGCAACAAGTGGGTGTTAGAAGCCCAGATGTCAGAGCTGACAGCTGAGTGGACTGGTGGCAGAGTGACCCCTGGGGACCAGCACCCCCATCCTAGGTCTCTCTCTCTTTCTCTCTCGCTCTGTGCCATCACCTCAGTTCTGGGACCTGCGTCTTATTCATGTCTTCTATTAAAACAACAGAATAGTGAAGGAGCAGACGCCCCACCCCCATGCTTCTGTGCCAGTGTATGAAAGCGTACCAAGTCTAAAGAGCCACATTTAGAGGAAATAAGTGCTATTCTATCTAAGGAAAAATTTCCCTGGAACAGGTCAGAGCGTCTTTAAAAAATTAAAGAGAACATCTTGAAGGTGGACTGTTTCGAACATAAATCTATATCTTTAGCTATGGCTACACCTAACCTCTGTGTCCATGGCCTCTGGCTCATAGGAAGAACTGTTTGCATTTGCCACGAGTATACTAACTTGAAAATGTTATTAAAATGCAATGATATTGCATTATAACGGCAGTCATATTTTTACCTTGTCGACACAGTAGGGATGTCACAGAATGGCTGAGCCCCTTTCCAGGGAAAGGTGCATTTTTAAGCACTGAGGGTGCAGGGATGAACAAGCCCACATAGGACCTGCATGCGAGGAGTCGAGAGCTGGGGCGGCCAATGGTGTACCCGGATCATCTCTGTCCCTGTGCTAGGCAGCACGGAGGGGGGGTCGCCTGGCCTGCATCCGGAGACAGCAGAGAATGCCTGAGCTGTCTGCTCACCACGAGAGAGCACCCAGGAGGGCAGGGGCCGTGGACGGGCACTGGAGCCAGTGGGGCGGCACGTGGAGAGCAGAGGGATTGGAAACGCGGGAGGCGCACGCCGCAGGATGAGGAGCCAGGCAGGGAGCCCCGTGCAGTGATGGGGTGACGAGAACGAAGAAGGCAGAGGGGAGGGTCCCGGGGACATCTGAACCACAGGCTCTGTGCTCTGCGACCTCAGGCAGAGGGAGGAGGGGGGCAGGTAGCACCCTCCCTGGGTTCCCTGCCAGCTGCCCTCCTGCAAACCCAGGTGGAAGGGCAGGCTTCACACGGGTGGGTGCACAGAACGAGGTCACACTGCGGGCTTCACACGGGTGGGTGCACAGAACAAGGTCACACTGCGGGCTTCACACAGGTGGGTGCGCAGAACGAGGTCACACTGCGGGCTTCACACGGGTGGGTGCGCAGAACGAGGTCACACTGCGGGCTTCACACGGGTGGGTGCGGAGAACGAGGTCACACTGCGGGCTTCACACGGGTGGGTGCGCAGAACGAGGTCACACTGCGGGCTTCACACGGGTGGGTGCGCAGAACGAGGTCACACTGCGGGCTTCACACGGGTGGGTGCGCAGAACGAGGTCACACTGCGGGCTTCACACGGGTGGGTGTGGACAGAACGAGGTCACACTACGGGCTTCACACAGGTGGGTGTGGACAGAACGAGGTCACACTACGGGCTTCACACGGGTGGGTGTGGACAGAACGAGGTCACACTGCGGGCTTCACACGGGTGGGTGCGCAGAACGAGGTCACACTGCGGGCTTCACACGGGTGGGTGCGCAGAACGAGGTCACACTGCGGGCTTCACACGGGTGGGTGTGGACAGAACGAGGTCACACTATGGGCTTCACACGGGTGGGTGTGGACAGAACGAGGTCACACTGCGGGCTTCACACGGGTGGGTATGGACAGAACGAGGTCACACTGCGGGCTTCACACGGGTGGGTGTGGACAGAACGAGGTCACACTGCGGGCTTCACACGGGTGGGTGTGGACAGAACGAGGTCACACTGCGGGCTTCACACGGGTGGGTGTGGACAGAACGAGGTCACACTGCGGGCTTCACACGGGTGGGTGTGGACAGAACGAGGTCACACTGCGGGCTTCACACGGGTGGGTGTGGACAGAACGAGGTCACACTACGGGCTTCACACAGGTGGGTGTGGACAGAACGAGGTCACACTACGGGCTTCACACGGGTGGGTGTGGACAGAACGAGGTCACACTGCGGGCTTCACACGGGTGGGTGCGCAGAACGAGGTCACACTGCGGGCTTCACACGGGTGGGTGCGCAGAACGAGGTCACACTGCGGGCTTCACACGGGTGGGTGTGGACAGAACGAGGTCACACTATGGGCTTCACACGGGTGGGTGTGGACAGAACGAGGTCACACTGCGGGCTTCACACGGGTGGGTATGGACAGAACGAGGTCACACTGCGGGCTTCACACGGGTGGGTGTGGACAGAACGAGGTCACACTGCGGGCTTCACACGGGTGGGTGTGGACAGAACGAGGTCACACTGCGGGCTTCACACGGGTGGGTGTGGACAGAACGAGGTCACACTGCGGGCTTCACACGGGTGGGTGCGCAGAACGAGGTCACACTGCGGGCTTCACACGGGTGGGTGTGGACAGAACGAGGTCACACTGCGGGCTTCACACGGGTGGGTGTGGACAGAACGAGGTCACACTACGGGCTTCACACGGGTGGGTGTGGACAGAACGAGGTCACACTGCGGGGTTCACACGGGTGGGTGTGGACAGAACGAGGTCACACTGCGGGCTTCACACGGGTGGGTGTGGACAGAACGAGGTCACACTGCGGGCTTCACACGGGTGGGTGTGGACAGAACGAGGTCACACTGTGGGGTTCACACGGGTGGGTGTGGACAGAACGAGGTCACACTGTGGGCTTCACACGGGTGGGTGTGGACAGAACGAGGTCACACTGCGGGCTTCACACGGGTGGGTGCAGAGAACGAGGTCACACTGTGGATTTCACACGGGTGGGTGCGGAGAACGAGGTCACACTGCAGGCCTCACACGGGTGAGTGCGGAGAACGAGGTCACACTGCAGGCTTCACACGGGTGGGTGTGGACAGAACGAGGTCACACTGTGGGCTTCACACAGGTGGGTGCAGAGAACGAGGTCACACTGCAGGCCTCACACGGGTGGGTGTGGAGAACGAGGTCACACTGTGGGCTTCACACGGGTGGGTGCGGAGAACGAGGTCATACGGGCACAAGGAAGTGAGACATATTTGTGCAGAAGGGTTGGGGGAGGGAGTCACACAATCCCCCGGCCTCAGCTTCCCTTGTGGAATTGCCGGGGAGTGGGAGCCTTAAAGGAGAGAGGGTGGGGCTTCCTGGAGAGGCTGGAGGAGGGCCGGGGAGGCCTGCGCCCTGAGCAGGACCCTGTGGCTGAGTAAAGGCATCTCCAGCCCCCTGGGGATGACGGTGACATGGCGAGCAAGCTGCCTGACTCCAGGCCCCCGGCACTCGCCATCAAGGACGGACACTTTGTGAATCAGAGCAGAGAACACATCTTGTTGCATAGACCAGCAATGTGAGTGTTTCCAGACACAAGCGAGGAAACGCCAGAGGCGGTTCAGCACCAGGGGGATGGGACCCCTGCCCTCCACGAGCAACCAGATGGGTCCCCATGGAGGGAAGGGAGTCAGGCTGAGGAGGGGCCCGCCTGGGAAGCAGGCAGAGAGGGGGAGAAACCTATGGCCCCCATGAGGTCTGCAGTGCTTGCTGAGGGCGGAGAGGGTGTGACAGAGAGAAGGGAAACCCCAGGGTCCGTCTGGGCCTGGAGCTGTGCAGCCTGGCACTTCCCAGCTGGAGCTGCTCTGGGCGGGAACCGGTACCGGTACCGATCCCAGCTGGAGCTGCTCTGGGCGGGAACCGGTACCGGTACCGGTACCGATCCCAGGGCTGAAGACGGGTGAGGCTGAGATCACCACGTCCCAGGTGATGCTTCTAGCTCCTCCTCCCTGTCTCTCTCTGTGTCTCTCTCTCCTCTCTCTCCCTCTCTGTCTCTCTCTCTCCCTCTCTCTCTCCTTTCTAAAAATGAATAAATAAAAAAATTTAAAAAAACCAAAAAACACACAGATATGGGAGTTGTTCCCACCAATCCTGTCTGTGTGTGACCTTCATGCTATGCAAAGTCATATGAACACGGGGGACCCACTGGGCCTCTCCTGGAGAAATGACCAGATGGCATCTTTGGTGTGCAGGGACACACGCTGTGTGTGTCACAGGTAAACAAGAGCCCCCTCTGGCTTGTAGCCTGGGGACCACATCCCACAGTGTGTGCACTCTGGGCCCTCAACACCTGCCGGACATCAAGTCACTGAGGGTTGAACTTTTCACACCTCCTACATTGTTGTCCTGTATTAAAAACCTCATATATTAGCTTGCCATAATTCTAAAAGAAAACATAAAGGTCTCAAATTCATTCAGTTAAAAAAAAAAGTGCAATTTACATTCATATAAAGGTAAAATCTGATCTAATAAAAATCTCTCAGGTAATAACTTCAACAGCTCTCAGCAAAGGTTAAGATGTTATTTCTCTATAGTCGCAAAGAAAAAAAAAATCTTTAGATAGATGTAGGATGGCTACTCTCCTGATCGAGTGATGAAATCTTGACAGAAAACACTCTGTGAGCTACAGTTTTAATAGCAGCAGAATTCTCTCTTAAACCCTCTTTAAATCCCAATCCCCACACGAGGGAGGGAAGGGAATGGTAAGTCCTCTTAGCTGCAGTCACCCGAGCTGGGACCCCAGAGGGCTCAGGGTGGGGAGCCCTCCACTGAGAGAAGAAAAACAATCATAGAGTGATGCTGAGTTTGAAAGGAAATAGTTTCCAAATTGTGGTGAACACCTGTGGAGCCGGTCGGGCTTGCTGGCTGCCTGGCAACTGGTTAAGAAAAGGTCAGCTGAGAATTTGCTGTTAAAATGCCCATTTCACTGAGCCCTGCTCTCTGTGAATTAAAAGCGGAATGACTGCTGTTTGCGCTGACCCCGGTCCACACTAATGACCGGAAACCTAGCTCTCTCCGTGTTCTGTTGAGGCTTGAAGTTGCAAACCACGGGAGAGTCTGTTATCAGGTAAACAAGGCTCAGCCCCGTGAGAGAGAGAGGAGTCAGAAAGACTAACGGACTGCTGCAGAGGAGCCCACCTGTGGTTTTTGAAAGTCACGTGTTGCTGTCAACAGGAAAGATAAGTCAATCAACTCTAGTTCACGGGTGTCTCCTGACGATGATGTCGCACAGGGAAGAGACGGCGGTTCCCTGGGGATGGAGGAGGACCCCGCCGGGTCCCGAGGCAGGACCCACCCCTCGTACGTACAGACGGCCGTTTCCGTCCTCAGGGTCCACCAGGGGACGCCACCCCAGCCCGGACACCCTTCTGCTCAGTGTGGAAGTCACCCCCGCCTCACGGTCCTGTTCCAAGAGCGTTTCTGAGCTCCAGTGGGCTGGTGACCTCCGGACCGTTGGGCGGCTGTCACGGGGCGTCATCCTGCCCGGCTGCCTTGGGGGGGACTGTAGACCCCCTCATCTTTGTGTGACAACCCCTGGACCGTGGCAGTGCCTTTCTCCAGGGCTCAGAACCCCAGCTGACGCAACTGTGCCCAGTGTAGGAGTCTTTTTTAGAAGGGGTGATTTATTTCTGTCCCTTTAAGCGTGACAACGGTGAAACAGCATCCTGGCGAAGAACTGGCGTCCACGGCATCGTCCCAGCAGGCGAAGAAGAAGCGACGGGTCCTCACCGCGAGGCCGAGCTTTCTCTCTGAGCTTCCCGAAGTTTGAGGGCAGGGCTGTGGGCTGACCAGCCTTTGGGCGAGCGATGCCGGGGTCTGCAGAGTAGGGCCAGACCCAGGATGAAGAAGAAGATGGAGAAATCGACCTGCTGCCCCGAACAACACACACTTGCACGGTTGTGCACACTCGGGGGTTTGGGGGGGAGAGGCAGGGAGAGAATTACTGGAGCCTCACAGTGTATCAACGGTGGAATGGTCCCTGCCGTGAGAAACGTCTGATCATCATGGCCAGAGCGATGTCTAACCTCGTTTCTCTCCTGCGCTGTGATGTACACGCCACCACGGGCAGACCTCCCGTCAGTTTCCCGAGATTGTTCTGGAGAAAGGATCGAAGCGAAGGTGCCTGCTGTTTGGAAGCCGTGACATGGCAGAGAGCCCCACAGTGGAGGCTGGGCCGCCAGCACGGCACGGAGAGAGGCTGCCACACGCCCTCTACCGTGGCAGCAGCTGGGAGGACCCCCTCACCCAGACGCAGAGGGAGGGAGCTGACGCTCACAAGCAGGGAGGAGGTTTTCGTGCAGAATTCTTCCTGTCACCTTCCCAGGTTCCTGTTAATACCCAAGATAAATACCGTGAAATAACAGGGACGCCTAGAAAACCCAGGCTGCCCTGTGTCCGTCCTACAATCACGGCTAAAAAGAATAATTCACTCATTACGGCGAGGCATTAACTGCGATTAGTTGCTAGGTCCTGGTGACTGATCAAGATATTGGGAAGATAAAAGATATAGATAGGAAAAATTTCAGACGTGTAGAATAGCAAGGAGGTACGGGACCTTTTCTATCTAGCTGAGCAAACCCCCTGCTGTTCGGAGGATTGTCAAACACAAGGTCTTGGTGGTTCCGTATTCCTGTCACTGAAGTGACCCTGGAAACAGGATGTCACGTGCCATGCCTTCCCGTTCCCCATGCAGGGTGACAGGTAGTTCCACTGACTTGATACCATGACTTCCTGTATCATTGTTGCTGTTTGCACGTTACACATGTGCTTATTTTTTTCCATGTTAGAAAGACTATTTGAAATGACAATCATCTACTTAAATGCAACACTCATCTCCTTTACATCCAACTGTCTATGGCGTCAAAGAAATGCGTCAGGTAGGAGACGGCAGGGGGCCCATGTGTGTTGGGTCTGGCCACGAGGGGTTCTGCTCAGAAAAAAGTGGATCTGAGATACAAGTGTGTTTTCTGATTGGGGTTGCCAGGAAGCCCTTTTAGTGAAATCGATATGTTGAGCTCCATAACTTCATTAGACATTGCTTTAAATTTTTGTCTTTGACCCTTTGATTAGTACAAACGTTCATGCACGCCCTCACTCAAAGAGTTAACAAAAAACTCACTACTCAGAGGGTTAAGAGGAACTTTCCCCGATGTGCAAATGCCTGTGGCTGAAATTTTGAACATTTCACAGAAAAATGTCAGTCTTAATTGTTTGTAATTGGTTAATTTATGAAATGATAGCCTGACCAGGAGGTGGCGCAGTGGATAGAACATCGGACTGGGATGCTGAGGACCCAGGTTCGAGACCCTGAGGTCGCCAGCTTCAGTGTGGGCTCATCTGGTTTGAGCAAGGCTCACCAGCTTGGACCCAAGGTCATTGGCTTGAGCAAGGGGTCACTCTGTCTGCTGTAGCCCCATGGTCAAGGCACATATGAGAAAGCAATCAATGAACAACTAAGGTGCCACAACAAAGAATTGAGGCTTCTCATCTCTCTCCCTTCCTGTCTGTCCCTATCTGTCCCTCTCTCTGTCTGTCTCTGTCTGTCACACACACACACAAAACTATGAAGTGACAACTGAGAAGTCTTGAATCTCTCTGAGGGTAAGACATACCACGCACTCCGAGAATTATGCCCACTTTAAAGGGAGAAGAGATGATGTCAGTCAAGGAGGAGGTAGTCAAGAGAAGGTCTACTTCTCGTAAGAAACCCACTTTCTGAATTAAAGATATATAGAAAGTATATAGACATAGAAATATGAATGCTTACATACCAATCTTTTCAAAATCCTTCAAAACCTTCCTGAGAAATGTCTTTTTATCCTATTCTTAAACTTTCAGAAATGATGTTTCCAGCATTGTAATGATATGAGTGAGTCAAGATGATTCTAGCCAATGGATAACGCCAACGATAACTTTAAAATGATGTATCAACATCTCACTATGACTTCTGAACGGGGTGTGATTTCCTTTCCAATGTATAATTAACGTAGGACTGTCCCTGGAGGGTGACAACCTCATCTTGAATGTCGACTGTGACAAACATGACGAGAATTAAAAATCAGCAGAGTGTCGTCCTGTAATTGCTACCAAGTCTGCCTGTCCCCTGAGGGTGGCCACACAGCCCCCAGGTGTCCTCTGCTCTGTCCACGTCCACACACACGTGGACGGTGCCCAGGTGACCTCTGGGCTGCCCGCACCTCTGACTCTGCTCATCCTGTGTCCCTCCCCTCTGCCGCGGGCAGTAAACATTCTGCTACGGCCACACGGCCTTGGGTCCCCCACATCACCCAACCTGCCCGCTGGGACCGGCCCTACGAAGGCTCCCAAGTGGCCACGGCTTTGTGTCTCTGCTTCCCTGGCCCCCCTCGTAGTTTTGCTCACCACTGTTGAATCACAGGGCACCCGCTGGTCTCTCCTGACCGGCCACCTCTGAGCACAGCGCTTCCCAGTGTGCCTGTAACGTCCTTGCCCTGGCTCCCCTCTTCACCCGGTAAGGAGGCTGACATCCTTCACTATCTCACGCAGAACCTCTTCCCAGAATCCCCTCATCCATCAAGCCGGTCACCTCACAGATAGAAGGGACCCTGCACTGAGCAGAGTGTCGAGGGATGACCTGGTCCCCCTAAAGCCTTTGTCCAGGGAGACTCGGTTTGCACAGTTGTCCCTCTGGAGCTAGACCCGACAGACTGTCAGATGAGGTGATCCACCAGAGGCAGACAGCTTTCCCGTCTCTGCACAGCACGGGGCCGTCTCGGGCAGTCCCGATGAAGCCAGCGGAGGGGACGCTGCTGTCTGGTGCTCCGCGCACCTTCAGACACAGCTCTCGGGGAAGGCAGCCCTCAGCAACCACTCTGCCTCCTGGACCGCCCTGCCTCCTGGACCCCTCTGCCTCCTGGACCCCTCTGCCTCCTGGACTCCTCTGCCTCCTGGACGGCTCTGCCTCCTGGACGGCTCTGCTTCCTGGACCCCTCTGCCTCCTGGACCGCCCTGCCTCCTGGACCCCTCTGCCTCCTGGACCGCCCTGCCTCCTGGACCCCTCTGCCTCCTGGACCCCTCTGCCTCCTGGACCCCTCTGCCTCCTGGACCGCCCTGCCTCCTGGACCCCTCTGCCTCCTGGACCCCTCTGCCTCCTGGACCCCTCCGCCTCCTGGACCGCCCTGCCTCCTGGACCCCTCTGCCTCCTGGACCCCTCTGCCTCCTGGACCGCCCTGCCTCCTGGACCCCTCTGCCTCCTGGACCCCTCTGCCTCCTGGACGGCTCTGCCTCCTGGACGGCTCTGCTTCCTGGACCCCTCTGCCTCCTGGACCGCCCTGCCTCCTGGACCCCTCTGCCTCCTGGACCCCTCCGCCTCCTGGACCCCTCTGCCTCCTGGACCGCCCTGCCTCCTGGACCCCTCTGCCTCCTGGACCCCTCTGCCTCCTGGACCGCCCTGCCTCCTGGACCCCTCTGCCTCCTGGACCCCTCTGCCTCCTGGACGGCCCTGCCTCCTGGACTCCTCTGCCTCCTGGACCCCTCTGCCTCCTGGACCGCCCTGCCTCCTGGACCCCTCTGCCTCCTGGACCCCTCTGCCTCCTGGACCGCCCTGCCTCCTGGATGGCTCTGCCTCCTGGACGGCTCTGCCTCCTGGACCCCTCTGCCTCCTGGACCCCTCTGCCTCCTGGACGGCTCTGCCTCCTGGACCCCTCTGCCTCCTGGACGGCTCTGCCTCCTGGACGGCTCTGCCTCCTGGACCCCTCTGCCTCCTGGACCCCTCTGCCTCCTGGACGGCTCTGCCTCCTGGACTCCTCTGCCTCCTGGACCCCTCTGCCTCCTGGACCCCTCTGCCTCCTGGACTCCTCTGCCTCCTGGACCCCTCTGCCTCCTGGACCACCCTGCCTCCTGGACCCCTCTACCTCCTGGACCCCTCTGCCTCCTGGACCCCTCTGCCTCCTGGACCCCTCTGCTTCCTGGACGGCCCTGCCTCCTGGATGGCTCTGCTTCCTGGACGGCTCTGCCTCCTGGACCCCTCTGCTTCCTGGACGGCTCTGCCTCCTGGACCGCCCTGCCTCCTGGACCGCCCTGCCTCCTGGACCCCTCTGCCTCCTGGACCGCTCTGCCTCCTGGACCCCTCTGCCTCCTGGACCCCTCTGCCTCCTGGACGGCCCTGCCTCCTGGACCCCTCTGCCTCCTGGACGGCTCTGCCTCCTGGACCGCCCTGCCTCCTGGACCCCTCTGCCTCCTGGACGGCCCTGCCTCCTGGACCGCCCTGCCTCCTGGACCCCTCTGCCTCCTGGACCGCTCTGCCTCCTGGACCCCTCTGCCTCCTGGACCCCTCTGCCTCCTGGACGGCCCTGCCTCCTGGACCCCTCTGCCTCCTGGACCCCTCTGCCTCCTGGATGGCTCTGCCTCCTGGACCGCCCTGCCTCCTGGACCGCTCTGCCTCCTGGACGGCTCTGCCTCCTGGACCGCCCTGCCTCCTGGACCGCCCTGCCTCCTGGACCGCTCTGCCTCCTGGACTCCTCTGCCTCCTGGACCGCCCTGCCTCCTGGACGGCTCTGCCTCCTGGACCCCTCTGCCTCCTGGACCCCTCTGCCTCCTGGAGGGCTCATCCGTCCAGCCTCTGGCGGGGCCCCTTTCCTGCTGAGCGGGTGCGCACTTTCAGTTCGCACAGCGTAGCAGCCTGGCCTCCCTGGTGCCGGCGCTGAAGGTGAGGTGGGTCCCCGTGCACCGTCACAACCTGTCACCTTAAGGCCGACCTCTGCTCTGGGGACACCGTCCAGGTGAGAGCCGGCGTACAGGGAACTGCGGCATTGGAAACCCTCATGGGAACGACCGCGCTCAGCGGGAGAGTGACCGGCTTCTGCGTGCAGCGTCCCGTCTGCGTGGAAAGGACAGAGCAGAGGGCAGGGCACGCTTTGTGACGTTTCAACAACTCTACTGTACAAACTCCGACGTATTTAGCAGACGCCAGTTTCTTGCCTCCAAGACCTTAAAGGAAAGGGGGTCTGTATGCTGGGGACATGGCTGAGCAGAAGTCAGAAACCCGTGTGCACAGTGGCCCCGTGGTGAACGCCTGGCAGGGGACGCAGGTCACCGGGGGTCTTCGCTGTGCTCTGAAGGATGTCTCTGCCCACAGGACAGTCTGGGCAGCAAAGGGTACAAGTTAAAAACTCCCTTACAACTGTGTCCTGCCTGTCACCTCCTCCGTGATGACCTGAGAGTCCCCCTTCTGCCCAGGGTGAAAGAGATTATGTCTCTAGAGTGACGTATATAACCCTGAGCACAACATACATGCAAGACAGCAACAAGGTTTTCACAGGGAAGGTGACACGGAGCTGGCCAGGCGGGCAGAGCCCCCCGGTTACAGATTAATGGGAGGTTTCTGGTTTACTGATGGTGGTCAGATACGGTGTCCTGAATGAATACTTGTTGAAGGGAGATACATATAAATTCTGAGTCTGTTTAAGATAATACGGATGATTATGCTGGAGGTTAAGTGGGTCGCACTGATGTGATCGTCAGAGCGCCTCTGAAGGTTTCTGTGGGAAGAGCCCTCATTCCAGCCCTTGCAGTTCAAGAGCATTCGCTGTGTCCCTGAGCTCCGCCAGTCCCCACGGAGGCCACGGGAGACAGAGCATCTGCTGTCCCCGTTCCCGGTGAAGTAACCGACGCACGGCTTCAACAATTCTCCCCATGGTATACTTTCTGCCATTGGTCACGGTGGCGCCACAGGCCCGGGTCAAGCAGAGGACGGAAGGTGGTGACAGGGTGGTGTCCGGGGCCCAGACTGTGCATCTGAGCGGCGGGGCCACAGTCAGAGCCTGCCCTGACCGCAGCGTCCAGAGTGCATGACCCGGCACCCCTTCCATCCCCTGGCCGCACCACAGCTGACCCTCAGCTGGGGATCTGGCTGGGTCACTGTTTAAATTAGAGGTTGACTCGACCTAGTAGCCTTCTTGGTTGGGAAATGAAAATATGACAAATAATTATTTTTTGCTATGGGAGAACAGTAAGAAAATCCCAGTCTCAATAGCGAAGCTTAACTGGTTAAAAAATAAATAAAGCCCTGGCCAGTTGCCTCAGTGGTAGAGGCTCAGCATGTGAATGTTCAGGGTTCGATTCCCGGTCAGGGCACACAGGAGAAGTGCCCATCTGCTTCTCCACCCTTCCCCCTCTCACTTCTCTCTCCCCTCTGGCAGCTATGGCTCAGTTGGAGCCAGTTGGCCCCAGGCACTGAGGATAGCTCCATGGCCTCCACCCCAGGTGCTAAAAAGAGCTCAGTTGCTGAGCAACAGAGCAACAGCCCCAGATGGGCAGAGCGTCATCCCCTAGAGAGCATGCCGGGTAGATCCCGGTTGGGTACATGCGGGAGTCTGTCTCTCTGCCTGCCTGCCTCTCTCTGAATAACAATAAAATAAAATAAAATATAATAATACAAAGTAACTCTTTTGCTGCTGCATCTCATGATAAAACATCTCTGTGAGATCAGTCATTTTGCAAATAAAGACAAGATTTGATGTCTCCACACTCGTGACTGGAGAATTTATAAGACACATTCCAAATCACAGGAGGGGTTTTCAGCTCATTTCTCGTCTAAGGAGGTCATCTAATTTACCAGGTCACCCCAGGAAACACCCCTTTGTGTCCATTTGTCAGCGACCGCCCAGCTCTCTGCACCAAACTGTCTTCAGAGCCCCAAAGGGGAACAGGCGCGGCTGCAGATTACACGAGGTCTTTTTAAAATAGGGCAACGGCCACCACCACAACAAAAAGTGCCGTTCTAGAACCTTCTGTGCCCTGATACCTGCAGGGGGGAGCTGGTGAGACGCACGCCCCAGGTGTTCCATCCGAAAGGGCACTCCTCCTGGGTCGAGGCCACCGCCCTCTGCTGGCATTTTTACCAAAGGAGCCTAATGACACCGCGAACTCCGTGGCCCAGTTCCCGGGCTGAGCTCCAGAGACAGATGCACGCACCGCGGAGCTGAATGGGGCTGGCTGGGACTTATCAGAGCATGAAGAGCACCTGACCCCAGCTGAAGGCTCCAGCGCCCAGAGGCAGGTCCTGGAGGAGAGGAGGGGAGGGGAGGGGAGGGGAGGGGAGGGGAGGGGAGGGGAGGGGAGGGGAGGGGAGGGGAGGTGAGGGGAGGGGAGGGGAGGGGAGGGGAGGGGAGGGGAGGGGAGGGGAGGGGAGGGGAGGGGAGGGGAGGGGAGGGGAGGAGAGGGGGGCCAGGCTTCGGATCTGCCCTAGGAGCACCATGATGTCCAGGAAGCAACGACGGCATCTTTGTGTTTCCTGGTGTTTTAACTACGACAGACAGGTCGGCGGGCACAGGAAAATGATCCCTGCTCCCCCGGGAAGGCTCTGCATTCGGCACGGCAGAGTGCATGCTCTCTGGTCACAATCCAGGGGGATGAGCGCAAAGGCAGGTGGTGAGGACACAACATCCACACGCAATTCTCGGGCCACTTCCGGGAGAGGGGATGAGAATAGTGTTTCCTCTCCCTCTCGTCCTGAGCGTTTTATTCTGTGCGCGAGGCTCTCTCCGGGTCGCCCCCCGCGGGGGGTGGGGGGAGCCAGCTGGCGGCGGAGTCTTCTCTTCACTGGGTAAGGTCAGAAGAGTCTTTGCACTTTTCTGTTTTTATCATCCCCCTCACGTGGTTCGTGTCTCTCTGCGCCATAAACAGGGAGTGTCATGAGACGTCTCAATGTCAAGGTTGGGACAGGACTTCCTTCAGCGTATCCAAAAGCGTTCTCTTGGGGACACGGGCTAGAAGCACTGGGGACTGTGAGTGACGTTGGCTACTGAAGGGCACCCCGTGCAGACCTGCCTGGGGTTAGGAGAGCGCTCTGTCCTGAGTGCGGACCTCTGTGTGCTGCCTGGATGGTGGTGTCCGGCTCTGGGCAGGGCGGGGAGACAGGGCGGAACTTGGGGAGGGCCCCCAGTTATAGGTCCAAGCAGCCCGTACCAAGAACGCAGCCCCAGGGGAGAGGGTCGGTCCCAGCTCACGTCTCCTCACACTTAAAGGGGAGTTGATTTTTCTCACCTCTCCGGATGCTGGAAGGATTGTGGAATCTTATCTCGAAGAGCCATGAGCCCCTGCTTGGTACCTGGTGGGCGTCCCTGAGATGACGGTGCCTCCAGGAGGAGCCAGGCTCAGAGAGACATCGTCTGCCCTTCAGGGACGGCCGGGCTGGACCAGGGGTTGACAAGTGCGGCCGGGGGACCACAAGCCGCTGCCTGGTTTTGGACAGCTTAAATCGGTTTCACATTATTAAACGAGTGCAACATATCGCCAGCAGAACAATGATCCGTGGCGTGGAAATATATGAAACGGAGACCTCACGGCCCGCAGGCGAAGTCCGATCAGAGTCCATGAACGTCCTCCGGGCATGTCCGGCCTGGCGCTGTGTCCCTGCTCGGACGGCAGAGCTCAGGAGCCGGCAGTGACCTGAGGGTGGGCAAAGCCCAGCCCCCGTGACTAAACCCTCACAGGAAGTTCTCCAAGTCCAACTCCAAGTGTGAATGGACACAGTCCCGAGGTGTAAGCACAGTGACAGTTCCTACCCAGAGACTTGGCTTTGATTTCTTGTTTGTGTGTATATGTATGTATGTATATATGTATGTATATCATCTCTCTCTCTCACACACACACACACACACACACACACACACACACACACGGTGGGAGAGGAGGAACCGGAGGTGAGGCAGGAGGGTGCTCACAGCAGCCCGGCCGGCTTCCTACAATTAGCAGTCTGTATCCACTCCCCGAGGCCCTAGGAATCCGGAGAGCCCCCACGGGTGCCTGTGGGACCCCAGGTATCTGGACACGAGGGTACAGGTGTCCCTCTGTCCCTCCTGTGCCTCAGAGTCTGGGCTGGGGCGGCACTCCGGGCCAGCTATTTCCAGTGGCCTGACACCATCTGCAGCCGGACTTCTGCTCCCCACAGGGTCCCGGACGCTGCTGGTCCTCCAGTGCACACCAGCCTCAGGGAGCAGGGCGCATCAACGCGTTCCCAGACGGACCGCCAGCCTCCACAGAGAACCGGGTCCGGTGAGGCTCCCTGTCCTTCACTGCCTGTGTGACGTCCCCCCAAATCCCTTGCTAGCCCCCCGCCTGCCCCCACAAGCAAAGCTTTGCCCTGTTTGCAGGGAGAGGCTCACACACCCTGAGAGAGATACAAGCCTTCTCCCTGTTGCCACCCCGTTTTCTAATGAGATCTCTCTCTCTTCACCTGTTTTGACCTGGACACCGTTAATTCTAGCCCATGTCCCTAAGAGAGTGCTTTTGGGTGTGTCGAAGGAAGTCCTGTCTCAACTTTGAAATTGAGACGTCTCATGACACTCCCTGTTTATGGCGCAGAGAGACACGAGCCACGTGAGGGAGATGATAAAAAAAGAAAAGTGTGAAGACTCTTCCAAACGTACCCAGTGAAAAGAAGATTCAGCCGCCAGATGGCATACCCCCGGGGGCGACCCGGAGACAGCGTCAGGCACAGAATAAAACGCTCAAGACGAGAGGGAGAGGAAACACTATTCTCATCTCCTCTTTCCCAGAGGCCTCCAGGTCAAAACCGAGTGAGAGTCAAGCTCGCTCAGCCCTGTGCTCAGCCTTGACTCCTTTAACCGTGTGTGTGTGTGTCTGTGTGTGTGTGTGTGTGTGTCTGTGTGTGTGTGTCTGTGTGTGTGTGTGTGTGTCTGTGTGTGTGTGGATGTGTGTGTGTCTGTGTGTGTGGGTGTGTGTGTGTCTGTGTGTGTGTGTGTGTGTCTGTGTGTGTGTGGGTGTGTGTGTCTGTGTGTGTGGGGGGTGTGTGTGTGTCTGTGTGTGTGTGGGTGTGTGTGTGTCTGTGTGTGTGTGTGTGTCTGTGTGTGTGTGGGTGTGTGTGTCTGTGTGGGTGTGTGTGTCTGTGTGTGTGTGGGTGTGTGTCTGTGTGTGTGTGTGGGGGGGGTGTTCGGCACTCGGTCAGAGCCTGGGGGAAGGTCACCCCCAAGGCCAGCCCCATCAGCAGGGGAGGGAAGGCCCCACCACAAGACTCGGGTCCAGCCCAAGGAGGCAGAATGCCGAGTTCCCACGACAAAGAGAGACCTCATCCCCGAGAACTACCATGACCCATGACCCAAGAGGTCGGAGGCTAGACTGACGGAAGATTCCCATTTCCTCCTCTGGTCTCCCAGCACGGGGGACAGCAATGGCAGTGGTGTTGGTGGTGGTCTCAGGAATAAAAGACACTTGTGGCCATCATGAGCACCAGGACGGCCACTGTGCTGGAAGTTCTAAGTGGACCGCCCATTCAGTCCTGCTCACAACCAAGTGAGGACCACCGCTCCCCTCATTTACAGGAGAGACTGAGGCACGGAGGATTCTAGAGCTCGCCTGAGATGACCACAGAGGGTAAGCAGATGCACATTTCTGACCCTCAAGCCTCCCGGTACCACTCGTCTCAGCCAAAAGAAACTTAGCCACCAAAAAATATGAATTGTCACACACCTATTCACCGATGGATAAACAGAACTAACATGCTTTAATCATTGGACCGGCAGGAAATGTACACTTAATTTGTGCCTGAAAGATCTTACAAGCTGTTTGATTTTAGACGGAGAAAGAGAGAGAGAAGAAAGGGGAGCAGGAGGGAGGGAGAGACTGGAACAGCGATGGAGGATCAAACTGGAAACCTCTGTGCTTCAGAACAAAGGTGTTTTTCATGTCCCTTATTACTATTCTAAGAGAGAAACTATTTTTAATGGAATTTAATAATCCTATTTTTTAATGTCTAAGATTATAATTTCATTAAAACTAAGTCTTAAGAAAATAAATCTGTAGCACAGATTTGGGGCAAATTGGTTGTCCAACGTCCAATGTCATCAGAAATAAACATCCTGACTCTTAGAAGGTAAAGGATTAGAGAACAACCAGAGGACAAATATACAAATATATGTCATTAGCTGGAGGGCAGAGGGTGAGGGAAGGGGACGGGGCCCGGGGTGGTGAACACACAACACAGCACACAGGTGGCAGGTGTCGTCCTGTTCAGCCAGAGCGATTTTGTTCACCAGGGTGACCCCAATAAATTCAATTCCGAAAAAGAAAAAGAAAAAAGGAAGGAGAGAAGCGTGTTGACCCTGCGGGTTAAACACCACGCTGACTGACAGAAACAGGCCGGCTTCTCACGTTGCTCCAGGACAGAGCCACGCTTCCCAGAGTGTGGGAGCCCAGCTTCCGGCAGCCGTAGCCGCTGTGCCATGACCCGTGCACACGAACACACAGACACACGTATGCACAGCATGCACGTTCAGTCTCTCCCCGTTCCCCACAGCGGGGTGTGGGCCAAACGGGGTTCTGTGGAAAGTAAGCTCACGGGTGGCTGATCATGAAGTGCTAACGGGGCAGGCCATGATGAGTAGTGGCCTGTCCTTATTTATTTATTTTAGAGTCAGAGAGAGGGACAGACAGACAGGAAGGGAGAGAGATGAGAAGCATCAATTCTTCACTGTGGCACCTTAGCTGTACACTGATTGCTTTCTTTCTCATATGTGATTTGATCAAGGGGCTACAGCAGAGCGAGTGACCCCTTGCTCAAGCCAGTGACCTTGGGCTCAAGCTGGTGAGTCTTGCTCAAACCAGATGAACCCATGCTCAAGCCGGCGACCTCAGGTTTCTAACCTGGGTCCTCCGCATCCCAGCTCTACGAACTGCACCACTGCCTGGTCAGGCAGTAAAAGACTTACCTGTGCCGTAAGCAAGCCCTGTTCATTGATTCGGTGCCCCTGGGGTTACACACCTTGGAAACGAGCAGTAAGCACCCTCAGGAGGACACACCATCTGAACTTCCCCCTAACCCAGCCTCAGCCGAGCTCTCTCCCTCCTTCCTGACAGTCCCTCCTTACTCGCAAAGTCATACGAGAAGCTGAGAAACTGTTATTTTATGAACCAGTTTTCATAGTCTGTTGAGATCTCGCTTCCCGGTGTATCTGCTGTATGGGTCAAATCAGTTTCTATAAAAATCCTCTATGGGTTTAGACGCTTCTTCTGTCGAGGGGGAGCTGCAATTACTTCTTACAGCATGATCCTGAATTAAACCAGCCTCATTTTAATACCAGTATTCTTTTACCACTGCTGGTAGCACAGTCTCGGCATTGGAGAAGAAGAAAGATTCAGGACCTCCAGTTTCAATACTGTCTGTAATGGAAGCTCTAAAAAGATCATTGAGCACAGGTTTGTTAATGCAGAAATGGCGGGTTATGTGATGTCAGTGCATAAAGGATCAAGTGTATTTATAAAGTACCGCAAACTATTCTCCGCCAAGTCAAGGACAATCAAAGTATTTGCCAGTCCTTAGAAAGCATCCCTCCTTTTTTATGCTTTTCTTCCCGTTTAGAGGAAATCCTAGCTCTGCTTGGAAGCTGAGGAGTGCCCATCACATAGAGGATAACTTTGTGACCCGGACCATGAAAGTGTTGGCAATGCCATGCTCCCCATATCTCATTTGATCCCACCAACCACCCTTTAAGGCAGGGACCTGGTTGCACCCGCAGTTGGTAACGAGCCACAGACACGTGACACGGCCGTCCCAGCGTCCATAACTACCAAGTGACACAACTAGGACCTACAGCCGGGTCCCCTTGGCGGTAAAAAGGTAGACTGTGAGCCACCAACTGGAAGAGATCTTAAGAGGTAACCTCGTCATTCCTCCTTAATTCTGGAAAAGAGACAAATCCAAACTGCAACAATGTTAAACGGCTTGTTCAGGGTCATGTGATGGTTGAGTTGAGAGAAAACCCATGCTGAGCAGTCATGAGGGTGGCACCTCCCACTACCCCACATGGTCTCCTGTAAGGACCCGTCACCAGAGGGTGTCTCTGGATACACACCTACCTCTAATACATCAACAGTTTTAACATGTCCCTTCCAGCTGAAACAACATCCACGTGAATGATGACAATTTCTGCAGATGAAATCAGCGGTGTACCTGAAGGTAGCCGCTGCTGACATACTTTTTTTTTTTACTGATTCGGATATTAGCGTCAAGCCATCAAATGACAGTTTTGAGCTGTGTCAGGCAGAGAAGTTTTATTTGTGCTTACCTAGTTCTTGTGAGATGCAATACTGTGTTTTCTGGTCTATACAGAAGTTAATCCTTTGAGCCTTAGAAGATCTCACAAGGGTTCACTCAGTCAAGACTTCAGCGCTTTGTACTCTTTGCATTTAAATATTCAGTAACTTTGACACAGGATGAGCCTCTGAACCTAATTGGTTTATGCTGGCATTGTGCATGTTGACTCTGCATTATATATCTGCGTACGACTTTGCTCAACTAAGCAATTTTCTTTAATGTCAACCTTGATGAACAAATAAGCACTAAGGCAACATTAAAACATTAAAGTAATACATGGTTAAGTGAATCTAAATAAACTGAGCCAGAGAAGACATCATAATTAGTCTCAGTGCCTGCTTTGAGTAAATTCTTTCTAAAATTCCATGTCCTTTTTTTTTTTTTTTTTTTTTAATGGTTATGTTACCAGTATTCATCGAAGAAACATCTCTCAATTAACGGTAGGAGCTTTTCCAATAATAACAGCAGAGCTTAATAGATGTGTGCATTGCTACAAATGCAATCTCATTCCTTATTTTTGTTAATTGAATTTTGACCGGCAAATATTTTCAAGGCTATATGAAAAGTCAGTCTTGGAGAATGTAGGATAATTGATAAGAATGTGGGTAAAAAACATTAAAGCTGAAGTCAAGACATGAAAAAAAAAAAATTTAAGCCAGTTTGATGAAGAGTTTTGATTCTCAAAATTGACACAATTCCCCTAAGAGGGTGAAGAGGGTCAAATCTTTGGTGATGGAAGAAGACAAGACCTTTAGCAGGGAGCACACGATGGAGTGAGTCTACAGATGCTGACCACAGGGTGTGCATCTGAACTCTGTAGTGTTCCTAACCGCTGTTACCCAAATAAATGTAACAGAATATATACGAAACAACTAAACACAAATGAAAACGTTTAAGTAAACTATGAAAAAGCATAGTGTAAAGGTTTTATTATATCATAAGTGACACTTTAAATCTAAATACGAAAGGTTATTATATAACTTTACGAAAGGAATAGAGCATTTTCAGAAGAAAATATGTTAAGAAATACTCAAAATATTCAGTCTCTGAGAGCAGTTTAAATAAACAGAAGTTTTGAGCAAAATTAATAAAAATGTTAGGGATAGCCCTGGCTGGTTGGCTCAGCGGTAGAGCGTCGGCCTAGCGTGCGGAGGACCCGGGTTCGATTCCCAGCCAGGGCACATAGGAGAAGCGCCCATTTGCTTCTCCACCCCTCCGCCGCGCTTTCCTCTCTGTCTCTCTCTTCCCCTCCCGCAGCCAAGGCTCCATTGGAGCAAAGATGGCCCGGGCGCTGGGCATGGCTCTGTGGCCTCTGCCTCAGGCGCTAGAGTGGCTCTGGTCGCAATATGGCGACGCCCAGGATGGGCAGAGCATCGCCCCCTGGGGGGCAGAGCACCACCCCTGGTGGGCGTGCCGGGTGGATCCCGGTCGGGCGCATGCGGGAGTCTGTCTGACTGTCTCTCCCTGTTTCCAGCTTCAGAAAAATGAAAAAAAAAAAAACAAAAACAAACAAACAAACAAACAAAAATGTTAGGGATAGATTATCCAAAAAAATATTTTTGAAACCATGCAAGTCCTTAACCGTACATAGTGGACGGGGAACATATGTACATGTAGACAGGTGGGTCTAAGACACCGAGGGAAGTATGTAACCTCTGAACAGGCAGCCCCGATAGCTCCTCTAAGCCCCGAGCCACTAACCTGGTCTTCTGCAAAACTGCTGACCTCTATATGGCCCCCAACTACAACCAGGTGTATGCTGATGAATACACATGACAGGGGTTCAGTAAGTGTGTAAGCTATAATTGTGATCTGTTCTACAGGTGTTCATGTTAATATTGATAAGTGAGACAATATTTATAATTCTATTGGTCCATATGTTTTTTTTTGTTTGTTTTTTTTTTTTTCTGAAGTGAGAGCAAGGAGACAGACTCCCACATGCTCTCAACGGGGATCCACCCGGCACACCCACCAGGGGGTGATGCTCTGCCCATCTGGGGTGTCGCTCTGTTGCAATTGGAGCCATTCTAGCACCTGAGGCAGAGGCCATGGAGCCATCCCCAGTGCCCGGGCCAACTTTGCTCCAATGGAGCCTCAGCTGCAGGAGGGGAAGAGAGAGACAGAGAGGAAGGAGAGGGGGAGGGGTGGAGAAGCAGATGGGTGCTTCTCCTGTGTGCCCTGGCCGGAAATCGAACTCGGGACTTCCACATGCCTGGCCAACGCTCTACCACTGAGCAGTCCATATGTTTTTATAAGCATTGTTTCTACTGTATTCATTTGCATAGATTTTACTAAATAGAGACCAAACTTTTGCTCATTATACACTTAACGATGATGTCATAGAACAGTGCTGTCTATTAGAAATACGTGAGCTCCTTACATTTTTTTAAATCTGTAGCTGTCTCACTGAAAATTAAATGCAGATAAAATTAAAAGTGAACTTTAAGAATACATTTGGTTTAACCTAATATATCCAAAATATTATCATTTCAATATATCCTAATATAAAAAGGTTATTATTGAGACAGTTTACATTTGTTTATTCATAATAAGGTCTTTAAAAGTCCATATGTAATATACATGTACAACACATCTTATTCAGATGCTCAATTTTCAAAATTGAAGTGAAGTATACTCCCACTAAAATGATAAACTATATGTTTAAAGGACAAAATGTTTTACCCTGCTTTCTTTTTATATTTAAATTCATCTTAATGAAACTTAGATAAGATTTAAAATTTAGTGTGTCAAGTGCTCGGTGGCTGTACGTGTCCAGTGCCTGTGATATAGGAAAGTCCCCTCGTGGAAGAAGTGTCAACTGTTCACCTGGAGACAGGTGTTCATGCAACCTTTCCGTGTTCACCACAAGAAGGTCAGTGATGACTGCCATGTGGTAGCACAGTGGATAAAGCGTTGACCTGGAATGCTGAGGTCAGTGGTTAAAAACCCTGGGCTTACCTGGTCAAGGCTCATACAGGAAGCAACATCTACGAATTGATGCTTCCTGCTCCTCCCCTCCTTTCTTGCCCTCTCTCTCTCTCAAATCAATACAAGTAAACAATTAGAAATAAAATCAAAAGAAAAAAAGAAAAAATGTCGATGAATATCAGGAAATATAGAGGTAAAAGAAGACATCACTCCTAAAATAGCTACGTAGAAACATAAAACACTGAGGTGGATACAGGAGCCCAAGATGTCGCTCATGCCTGGTTTTGTTGTCTGTCTCCTTCCAAAGGGGCGGGGGACAGAGAGGTGTTTCCAGGGGAACCGTGTTTTGAATTGCTAAATCTCTGATTTTTGCCAAAGATTTTCTTTGAATGGGAGAAAATTGGGTTTTCCTTGCAGCTTAGAAATCCTGGGTCTATAAATCACATTCTATCTCTACTTAATACCTTGTTAGTTTCTGTGGAAAACGGCCTTTTATGTAAGTCAGGGGTATCTAAATAAGTCTTTGTAACTTTGCCAGGTAATTCCAATTTAAATAAAAACCTATCTTAAAGCATCACAGGTCAAAAGATTAATGTAATGCAGACGTCGGAATGAAAAGTAGGTAGCTGAGAGGCTGTGTTAAAAGAAAAGCAAGCGTTTACCATTTTCTAAGACTTATTTAGGTGTCCGTGACTTACACAACAGCCTGCTCTCTACAGAAATTGACGGCAACGGCCCCACTATATAAAGATGTGTGAATGGAAGCAGCAGTGTTATCTGGGGACAGAAATGTCGATGGGGAGATGTAGATTAGCTGAATAAAAAGGCACCGGGTTATGTGACAAGCTGACAACGTGGAATGATCTTGACTGCAAGGACCAGGCGTAGGTGACAGTATTTACATTTTTAAAAAATTTTATGATATATTGCAAAGTACTGTATTTTAAGCAGCTATACAGTAAAAGTGACCAAAAAAAAAAAAAAAAAGATTTTTAATGTAAGGCTAGCTTAAAATCAGGAATATAGACTGAGGAAAACGCAAGGGCCCGTCAGAGCAGCGCGGAGGAAACGGAGCGTTGCAGGGAGGAACGTCACCAAGGGCGCCGCCGGACAGACATCTCCTCTAGGGCGCCCCGCCCGCGATTTCTCAAAACGGTGTCATTTATCCCATTGCTGAACAACGAGAAATAAAACTAAACAGCACACCCTCTGACCTCACTTCGGGCTCAGGCTCCCTTCCATTGCTCTTTTCTTGAGAGTAAAGCCGAGTCCTCCTTCCCGTTTCTCCTAGTCAGTTCCCTCCCTGTTCCCCGACCTCTCCGCACTCCGGGAGGGCTCCGGTCAAGGTGCCAGCTGGCTGCAGGATTGCTCTCCCAATGACCAGTTCCCACCGCTATTTCCTCTGTCCTAACCTGGACAGAACTAGCCATCGCCTCCGCCGGGAGCTTCTCCTGTCAAAGTCACCCCAACCACCTTGTCCCTGCAAGCTTCCTGTCTCCACGTCGATGTTCCACGCACGGGACGTTATGTCCACCTTTTTCCTGGACCACACTCTTGCCCTGGCTTCACTCTGCAACTTGCATTTTGAGGATATAAAAGGAAAACATATTCTTCCTTCATTCACGCAGGGCCGTACAACATTCAATTTATTATGATCAATACACTGCAGGTCCAACCTGAGACAAGAATAGTTCTCTGAGCCTTGAATTAAATATGGGAAAATGCATTGCTGCTTTTACAGATCTACAGACCCCTCCCTATCTTTACGAGGGGATGGAAAAGGCTGTGAAGTAGCCGCGACCTCTACCACCTCAGCCAAGCAGAGGGAAGGGGGGTCACCGACAGCCACTCAAGGGCCCACGCTCACGCTGTTCCTCCTGACGCTGATCCGGGCGGAAGAGATCTGTTTTAACTCATCCACGTAGGAGAGGAAGGCAGGGAGAGGAGTCGGCATTCGGGTCAAGCCAACTCCTATGTCTCGACTTTCTCAAGCAGATAGATGTTTAGGTAGATGTTACAAGGGAACACAGAAGTTTCAAGTGAGTCTGGGAATGACCTGGAAGGTCGTCATGTTCTTTTCCTATCTGGAACCCCATCGTGAATTCCTCCAACCTGTTTCCATCCGTCTCTCCAGAGTGCATTCCTATCCCCTTTCTCTTCCATGTCTTTCATTGTCTTCCTCAGCCGTCTTAGGAGATGTCCTCCCTCCCTCCCGGCACAGATGAGGACCTGAGACATCAAGCTGCCACTCGTCAGTGTGGCATAGTGACCCTTCCTGTGCTGGATACCACCTGCCTTTCTGTCCTTCTCGCCACCTTGTTCACCAGATTCCAACTGAGCCGGGCGCTTCTCTGCCGACAGAACCATGGTTTCCACGTGCCTGTGCCCACGTGGTGGGCTCCAGCTGGACCACAGGTCCGGCCTTTCCAGAGCGACTCGTTGTCTCCTGTTTACACTTCGCTTCTGTGCAGGCAGGGTTTCTAACCATTCCCTCACCTTGCCTGTACTGCATGTGGGTTCTATGCCCGGTTCTTCTCCAAGGGTAGGCATTGGAATAGTAAAAAAAGGACCCATTCCTGCCCTGGTCAGTTGGCTCAGAGGTAGAACATCAGCTTGGTGTGCAGAAGTCCCGGGTTCGATTCCCGACCAGGGCACACAGGAGTAGCGCCCATCTGCTTCTCCACCCCTCCCCCTCTCCTTTCTCTCTATCTCTCTCTTCCCCTCCTGCAGCCAAGGCTCCACTGGAGCCAAGTTAGCCTTGGCTCTGAGGATGGCGCCATGGCCTCCACCTCAGGCACTAGAATGGCTCTGGTTGCAACGGAGCAATGCCCCAGATGGGCAGAGCATCGCTCCCTGGTGGGAGTGCCGGGGGGATCCCGGTCGGGCGCATGCGGGAGTCTGTCTCTCTGAAAAGGATCTGTTCCTTGAGTTAATTTTCCCTCTGAAGCCCTACAGTATACAATATAAAGATTTGGCCAAATGACTCACTTTCTAATACGGACTATAATCATCTTGTGTGTGACTGGTGCCCATTTTTGAATTAGGAGATCAATAAGAACAGATCTGTGGCTAATCAATCTTTGAACGCACAGTTGCTTTAGTGGGCACAAATCAAAGGTCCGATAAAATGTGGATGTGGAGTAAATCAATGCCAATACGCTCATACTTACTTAAAGGGAAATCCCACTAGATTTCACAAAACCAAGGCTCCAAGTTGCCTATTCTTCCTTAGGCAGATAAGTTGGCAGAATATTTACAGCCAAATTGGTTTGTTCGTCCTGGTATTTATGTACTAAGCTTCCGAAAGCCCCATCTCTTTATTGTATCCTTTTATTTTCTTCTCACAATCCAATTTGCTTGAGTAACTTCATTCATAAGACAAATCAACTAAATCTCGGTTTATTAAAAAATGCCCATTATGTGTGTGATGCTCTCATTACTCACATCAACACTCTGAATGCAACCGTCTGCATGTTTCACATAAATTACGTTTTGTGCAGTACACTGGATTTTTACGTGTCATTTCCCACATAATGTAATCATCAGCACCCTGCCTTGGAATGCCGTCGTTTAATGCCATCGAAGGAACAGATAACGTTTTCAAGTAAAGAGGAGAGCAACCTGTATGGCTTAAAACATCTCCTCTCACAGAAGCAGGTTTGCTAGGGATAGTATCAGGCAAATCACTTCAGCAGGTGAGCCACTCCCTAAGATACAAAAAAGATGAGCAGAAAAGGATGGGCGTGTGCCTCCTCGTAGGAAAGATGGCCAAAGGGATGGGGATCACTTTCAGGATGGGGTTAGCAGAAGACTGTGGTTCCAGTTTTCTCCTGGGGCCGTGTCCCTGGGAGGAAGCCCAACACCGTGACACACTGCAGCCCTCTGGGGAGCGTGAGGGGTAAGGGACCAAGAGCTGCCGGCAGCCGTGTGTGTGAGCTTGGGAGCAGGTGACCCCCAGTCCACAAGTGTAGACTGGATCGCACATAAAGTGATAGGCTACTTACAAATCCCTACGGGACTCTGAGCTGGAGGTATTTCGTAAGGTGTGACGGGAAGACTCTCTTGGAGATGGTTGATGAGGATGCAGTTGTCAGGGCTTCTGAGGTGGAGTCTTGCAGTGGGGGAGAGAGATAGGGCTCAGCTCCAAATGCAACCTGGGAGGTGGGCGACACCCTAGGAGCAGGCGGGCCAGTGGGGTGGAAAGTTACTAAGAGGACCCGTCCGTCCGGGGTGGGGAGACTTCTGGCTAAACGGACCCAGCAGGGTGCTCGCAGAAGGCAGCCAGGTGGCCCGTCATCACCTGGGGATGGAGGCAACGGAAACACCCGTCAGCTATTGAGGGTGATCAGCTAGCCAGGGTGGGGGTTCTGATAAGAGTGGCATAGCATGGTTCTCTCTGAAATACAAAGAGTCCTTTTCAGGACCCAGCGGAGCCACGATTAGATGCCTGACCCACCGATGTGATGAGGTGGCATTTGCTGATTATCCTCAGCCAGGTGCTAAGCTTGGGGGTAGCTGACACACAGCAGTGCCTAGCTGCCATCTACACGTCTGGGTCTGTCGTGAGAACCGCCATGGACGTAGTAACTGGTCCACGCAGGAGGTGCAGGGTTGCTAGACGTAGCAAAGGAGAGTACACATTCAGTTTAACTGTCCTGCAAACAGCCAGTATTTCCTAGTAGACGTAAGTCCCATGCAATATTCAGGACACACTTACACACACACACACACGCACACACGTACACATATTTGCTCTTTACCAGAAATTTAAGTGGGGACCCTCTGTCATGTCTGGGCGCCTCGACAAACATTCAGCGCTTGACGCGGCGTGTCTGCCCCTGAGCGGCGCTGACCCTGAATCGTAAAGCAAGGAGGCAGGTCTCCCCTTCTCTGAGGTAAGCCGTCTCAGATGCGCTGACAGAACCTTGCAGGCGGTCTCCCGTGTTTGCCCCTGGGGTCCACAGCACGGAGGGGCGCGGCTCTGGCTAATCAGACGCCCACAGTTCCTACGACACCAGGTAAACAGCCCCGCGCCTGGCTCGCGCTCCCCAACACTGGATCACCTCTGGAGCCAAAAGTTAAACTGAGAAGAAGAAGAAGTGCAGAGCTCTTCCTAGTCACACTGTGATTTAAAGCAAATCGAAATGTGACCGCTGGCAGTGCGCACAACGTTTAATTAAAAATGGATGCTTTGGTCCTGGCCGGTTGGCTCAGCGGTAGAGCGTCGGCCTAGCGTGCGGAGGACCCGGGTTCGATTCCCGGCCAGGGCACACAGGAGAAGCGCCCATTTGCTTCTCCACCCCTCCGCCGCGCTTTCCTCTCTGTCTCTCTCTTCCCCTCCCGCAGCCAGGGCTCCATTGGAGCAAAGATGGCCTGGGCGCTGGGGATGGCTCTGTGGCCTCTGCCCCAGGCGCTAGAGTGGCTCTGGTCGCAACATGGCGACGCCCAGGATGGGCAGAGCATCGCCCCCTGGTGGGCAGAGCGTCGCCCCTGGTGGGCGTGCCGGGTGGATCCTGGTCGGGCGCATGCGGGAGTCTGTCTGACTGTCTCTCCCCATTTCCAGCTTCAGAAAAATGAAAAGAAAAAAAATTAAAAAAAAAAAAATGGATGCTTTAAGACATGAGCACATTCATCTTAAAATATGGAAACGGCACCTCGTTCTTGCGAAGGTGCTGCTGGCAGAGGGGGTCACGGTGAGCTTGAGGCCGGGGACCCAGAAAAGAGGCAGGCACCCCTCAGCGCCCTCCCTGCCCGGGACTCGGCGGGTCCGGGCTGCACTGGTGTCGGCCGCCTACTGTCCGCAGATGAAAGGGACCCACCCGGAGTGGCGGTCACTCCATCCACACCATAGCCAGCGACAGAATCCGCCACCCGTCCCCTGAGAGGCTCTGTGCAGACACAAGCTTTGGAAAAAAGCCTGAGGGCCTTTGCTTTGGAAGAGGGTCTGGGCACTCATTATTGTTAGACCGTGTCCTGACAGCTTTTTGTTTTTGTTTGTTTTTGCAAATAACTTAAAAGTTGTTTTTACTATTTCGAATAGAATGAGGTAGAAACTTTGAATCCACGTGCTCTACACAGGGTTCCCTGTGAACTTAAGATTGCCTGGGTATGAGCCCTGCCTTGCATCCAACAAAGAAAATTCTTTGTAAAAAAAACACTTAAAACAAATGCTCTCTAGCCTTTGTAAACAAGAGGGAAAAAAAATGCAACTGATGAATGCCTTAAATAACATAAGAAAGGAAGAAAACGCCCAGGTTCCTTGGGAGGGACGGGGACAGGGGCGGGAAATAGGACACATGAGATGTCCACACGTGTTGTAGCTCTGAGGGAGGGCACCACCGTCCACCACTCCTGCAGTGGACTGAGTGGAGCCACGCACACCAGTGGGCTTCCACTGAGAGCACGTCCCCACACTGCCGCTCCAGGGCGAGGAGGGCTGCCAGACAGACCCACACTGGGCTGAGGCTGCCAGACAGACCCACACTGGGCTGCGGGGGGGGGGGGGCAGGAGCGATCTCTGATTGGGCGAAGCCACTGGCCTGGCAGCTGTGGTTGGTTACAACAACGATGCTCCGCCCTCGCAGACACAACGGTGTCCATGTCCCCGTGACCACCGAGACGTGACCCCACCTCTGCTGATGCGCAGAGACTCTCGTGATGTCTTTACTTAAAGAAGTAATTTTGAGTCACGCAATATGAAGCCCAGCGTTGAGTGTGTTTGTTAGAAATAACAGTAATAATGATGATGATGATGATGAAATCCCACGTGGCCTCTAACTCTAGCTAAGCCATTGAAAACAAAATAAATAGTTAGGTATAACAGAGTATGTTTCTATGATTAAAACCCCCCCCACAATATTTCTACAAAGGAGAGGGGTTGTTGCCTTAATATAAGCTTATAGTAAAGCTGCCTGAACATGACAGTTGCCATCAAACTTCCCTCAAGGATGTTGGTATCAGACATGACCTTGTGTTAGCTGAAGAGTTTTGAAAAATGGCAAAGCCCAACTCCCCACAGGTAAGCGGCCTTCCGCATGCACGTTTATGGGGTCAAACCACTGCATTCTTTCAAAGACCCTGTCACCGGTGTCCTGGACCCGTATTGATAACACGATACATTATAATGGAACGGCTGTTTGAAAGTCATTTTTATCCTGATTCATATCCTAATTACTACTTTTACCATTAAGGAGAAATATCCGGATAAATCAGGAAAATTAAACTGGCATGAAAAGAAAAAAAAAATTAATCCTGGTTCTAGAGGATCAATTAAAAGAGCATAGCGTTTTAAAATATTAAAGTTTAGTTGGTGTATGATCTATAGCCTTGAATGAATTCCAAGTGATTCAATCCTACAATTTCAAGAAACACTTTCGTGCTTTTTTTCTTTAAACAACAGAAAGGAGGCGTCATGTAATGACACAGACCAGGTCACCTGGCTTCTTACTTTATTCAAGTTAGTCTCTGTGATCATGGCTGTCAGGCTCCAAGAAGTCTCGTTCTCTCGGCCTCAGTTTACCCACCAGTAAAACAGCTACGTCACAGAGTGCTTGTGACATTTAGTGACTCATTATGTGGATTCCTCAGAGAAATTAGAGCCAGGCACAAATAGAATGCAATGCGAGTGCAATAAGTAAAATGATACAATTAGACATATAAATTTAAACGTCTGAATTTATCTAGAAGTATCTTTTTTTTTTTAACTGGGAGAGAGTCGAGATGACCTCCTCCCATGTCGACAGTGACAGGGCAGAGGCACCAAGAGGTCACAAAGTGACATTAGTCAGTGGCTTAATCACACTACGAGCTTGGGCTTCATAATGAGATAGAATTCATATTACAACTTGTTTACAAACATGCACAGGCCATTGGCTGGTTGGCTCAGTGATAGAGCGTCGCCCGATATGTGGCTGTCCCAGGTTTGATTCCCGGTTAGGGCACACAGGAGAAGTGTCCATCTGCTTCTCCACCTCTCTCTCTCTCTCTCTCTCTCTCTCTCTCTCTCTCTATCTATCTTTCCCCCACCTGTAGCCATGGCTCAGTTGGAGCAAATTGGTCCTGGGCACTGAGGATGGCTCCATGGCCTCCAACTCAGGCGCTAAGAAGAGCTCGGTTGTCAAGCAACAGAACAATGCCCCAGATGGGCAGAGCATCGCCCCCTAGTGGGCATGCCAGATGGATCACAGTTGGACGCATGTGAGAGTCTGTCTCTCTGCCTCCCTTTCTCTCACTGAATAATAAAAAAAAAAATGTACAGACACGTAACCAAAGGCCATCAATGCAGTTATCCAATCAAACAAGATAAAAATAAAAGCCTGTCCTTAATCTGTTTCCAATATAGTGCCTGTGTGTGTGTGGGGGGGGGGGGCTGATCACTGAAGCGTGCCTCGCCTAAACTGCACCCAAACAAACGCTTGCAGCATGCCACCCACAAATCACCATTCCTCGGCGATCGGAGCTTCCGATGTTGAAGGAAAACCACCAGGCAAATTGAAAGAAAATGAAACAGCGTGTGAAACATTCATCAGGTTGATTTCGGTTCTGTGCGCCTTGGCCAAAGATGTCAACCCCCCCCCCCCCCCGTCCGCCTGAAAAACCTCTTTCATGTTGACGGCTGCTCAGTACAGTGTGCTCGGTGTTTAAGGCTGAACTGAACTCCGTGTTCTGTCAAATGATTGGGATTGTGAATCAGCCCAATCAACTCCCAGGGTCCGGACCTCAGCAACATCAAAACTGCATAGTGATGGAAAGGCGAGCCGAGAAGGAAAAGAAAAGGTTAGCACAGTTCTACATCCTCAAGGAAGGCGCCCACAGGGACAGGGACGCGGCCCTGAGGGTCCCAGAGGGGAGGGAGGGGGGCTTCCCACTGCTTCCCATTCTCCCACCACAGAAGTACTTGTAGTTTCATCTCAAGGGCCATTACACACAAAGCACACACAGATAAGTGGGTGACAATATATCTCCCCTCCGGCACGCCCTCAGGCACCCGCTGCCTCCCCACGGAGTCCTTTCAAAACAAGCTAGAACAGCCAAGACAGTTGAATGCTATCAAAATGCGGTTAGTTAAGACGATGCATTATAAGCGTGACTGCCTGGGTAGTAAATTGAAAACACGGCTTCCTGGCATCCTCAAGAAAATCCTCCCCTCGGGTTTTAGAAGGAGCTCTGTCCGTCCATCCATCCGTCCGGCCAGTCTAGGATGCCTCTCGCTCCTTTAAATGAGTTGTCCCTGGGACACCGGCGGGCCACATGAGTTGTCCCTGGGACACCGGCGGGACACCGTCTGCATCACACTTTCCTCCCATGTGACTTTAGGGCAAAACGGATATTTGCACGGTTGGTGCTGAGCACTAGGTAGACTGCAGGTGGTTTGAGGCCACACTGTCTGGCCTTTGAGCAACGCCAATTTTAAAGAATGCCGCACCCAGCCAGCGGGCATTTTATCCAGCGCCCGGTTGGCACTGTGACGAGGACATGGGGGCCACACCAGAGGGGAGATTTTCCAGGGGGAATTGAAGTGAGCCGTTAAATCTGTACACTTGAATGAAACCAAGTCATCTCCGCCTATCGGTCACCAGAGGCTCAGTGCTGTATCCCCCCAAAATGTATATGGTAAAACTCCTAGTATGACGGCATTAGGAGTTGAGACTTTGGAGGTCATTGGGCCATGAGGGTGGAGCCCCTGTGAATCTGATTAGTGTCCTCTTTCCACCAGGTGGAGACAGAAGGAGCCAGCAGTCATGACACAGTAGAGGGACGGACCTCTCAGCACCCCGGCCTCGCCAGCACCCCAGCCTCAGACAGCCCAGCCCCAGCACCACGAGAAGGAACTCTCTTGTTTCGTAACCCAGGCCACCCACGGTACTGTGCCACAGCAGCCCACACTCGCTAACCCCATCCCGCATAAAGGACCACACGTAGGGTGGAGCAACGTAGGCGGGCCTCCGGTCCTCCGGGAAACAATACAATTAATAAGTGATGGTGCCAGAATGACCCCTGTGGTTCATGCACTCACCACAGCAAACCCACGTCCGCCCCTCCCTGTCTTTCCTGCCCTTGAATGATTTCTACTCTCCGGGCGTCCGAGGGCGTTCTGACTGTTCCCAGCGTCGTCAGCACTCGGGAAGCACGCAGGCGCCCCTAAGGGCAGACGCAACGAGCCCGAGGGCATGCAGGGCCCAGGCTCTGTCCCTCTGGGGACCCCCTACCCTCCTCACCCCTTCGAGGGCACGCTCCCCGCACAGAGGAGTGGACACCACACGGAACGACGCTCGCGATACTGATTCTGAGCGTCTGTCTCATTCACCAAAGGCGACCACATCCCTGGAGCCCTCCGGACCTCAGACCTGTAAGAAGCAATGTCACTGATGTGGTTTCTCTTATTTGAAGCATCCTCTGGGAGGACTGATGTGTGCCTCACGCATCCTTGAAGTTCTAGAACAGGAACCTCAAGGCAAGTCACCGGTGGTCATGCGTTCCCCTGTCCTGCCAAGTCCAAACCCGGGTGGAGAGGAACGGTCTGGCTTGTAAAGCCAGCACGACCCACGTGAACCTTCAGTGACAAGGTGCTGAGTCGCTGCGTTGGGTCTTACCTGCGTGTTAAAGCGCCACGCACGGTGAGAATAAGGCTCCATGAGAACGTTCAGTGACAGAAGTCCTCGGTGTCACTGCTGATGTAAATAGGCAGGGTATCCCACAGGATGCCCAGCCAGGTCAAGGGCATAGGAGAGTGATGGGCGCTCAGGAGGGTCACTATGGCTAGAGTCTCGCTGGCCTCCCCTCGGGGGACTGGCCCAGGAGGTCAGAGTCCCCAGGGCTGAGGGCAGGAGAAAAGGCAGAGCACCCCCGTGGGGAAGGAGGGGCACCAGGGCTCTAAGGGGACCACGAGTATGATTCCACGAAGAGGCCGACGTTCAGCTGTGCACCCCAGAGAACAACAGCCTTTCTGAGTCAGCAGGTGGAGGAACGGGAACCACCAGAGGGGACACATCACCCCAAAGGCATGGGCGCCCCGGCTCAGCGAGCTCAGCCTCCTGGCAGTGGACAGTGTGCCACGGCCCCCCTCCCTCCACCCCCTTTACCCGGGAGCAGCAGGGACAGGGACCGCGAGGGTGGGAGGCTTCTGAGAAACGAGGACAGGCTCGGCGCCCGAGGTCCCACGGAGCCCTGCTGGCATGGGGCGACAGTGAGAAGGGTGTGAGTCAAGGACCAAGCCAAGACTCCCGCGGGGAGGGCGCCAGACCTCAGTCATTGAGCGTGGCTGACACTGTACGGAATTGCACTGGGGCGAGGCTGAGGGGGCCGTGGCAGGACTGGGGGACATGGACAGAGCTCAGTGTAACTGCCCCTGGAAGGGACGGCATCTCGTCATCATCACATGTCAACACCGAGGTGCCTCTGCCCACCGGCCAGGTGCACACAGAGAAAGGACAAGAAGAGAATACGACGCTTAACACTGAGATACGAGACTGTGGGCAAACACTGCTGCTTTCTTTTCGAATTAAACGGTCGACAGTAACTTCATATTCTTCTCCTAAGGCGCCTGTGATATTGCGGCTACATATAAAGATGATAGTCACTTAACACGGACAAAGTGATGCTACCATCTCGCTGTTGCTCTGAGGGTTACGGAGGACCAGCGTGATCACGGTCCCTTTCTGTCCAGGATGATACAAACGAAGTCCAACAGCTCAGAGATGTTTCAACATCTCACACCAATGACTCAATTCCACCCGACCATCATGCATTGCTGCTTCTGACGATGGAGTGGAAGTGAAGGGTGGGCGTGCACATTCGAGCTGAGGAATAAATGAAAGTCCCCACAGAGTTGCTCACAGACAACGAACTCAGACGCCTCAGAAGACGCTCAGGGCTTTCTGTTGACTTTACCCCTGTTGGCTTTGGCCGTGAAGTGATGGACACCCTCCAGTTCCCTGTGAGAAACGTAATCAATGGAGATGCGGACCTTAATGAGAACAGTGTGTCCCTCGTGACAGGCCTCATGCGAACAGTGCCAGCAAGCTTCTGACGACAAAAGTTTTCTGTGATAATTTAAACAGCAGTGAATAAAAAAACAAAACAAAACATGTTTTCTTTTGTTTCCTCACCCCATTAAGGTGCTCTCCCTCTCCCAGCAGGTCAGGAGTCAAGGTCAAGAGTGACCAGGTCAAGGCCCTGGCCGGTTGGCTCAGCAGTAGAGCGTCGGCCTGGCGTGCGGGGGACCTGGGTTCGATTTCCAGCCAGGACACATAGGAGAAGCGCCCATCTGCTTCTCCACCCCCCCCCCCCCATTCCTCTCTGTCTCTCTCTTCCCCTCCCGCAGCCAAGGCTCCACTGGAGCAAAGATGGCCCGGGCGCTGGGGATGGCTCCTTGGCCTCTGCCCCAGGCGCTACAGTGGCTCTGGTCACGGCAGAGCGACGCCCGGTAGGGGCAGAGCATCGCCCCCTGGTGGGCAGAGCGTCGCCCCTGGTGGGCGTGCCGGGTGGATCCCGGTCGGGCGCATGCGGGAGTCTGTCTGACTGTCTCTCCCTGTTTCCAGCTTCAGAAAAGTACAAAAAAAAAAAAAAAAAAAAAGAGTGACCAGGTCAGATCATCGCTGCGGATAAACCTGTCCTGGGTTAAGTGAGCTATGCGTTGGTGGACTAAGGAAAGTAACTCATTTCCCACGTTGAGAAGTGAATCTTTTTGGGGGAAAAACAAGTAAGGAATGTTGCATCTGCTTTGATTTTACCATCATGAGCCTCTGAGCAGGAGGCTGTGTGGTTAGTCTCCATGACCTGTGACCTCTGAGCAGGAGGCTGTGTGGTTAGTCTCCATGACCTGTGGCCTCTGAGCAGGAGGCTGTGTGGTCAGTCTCCATGACCTGTGACCTCTGAGCAGGAGGCTGTGTGGTCAGTCTCCATGACCTGTGGCCTCTGAGCAGGAGGCTGTGTGGTCAGTCTCCATGACCTGTGGCCTCTGAGCAGGAGGCTGCCTGGTTCGTCTCCATGACCTGGGGGCCTCTGTGCCTGGTTAGTCTCCATGACCTGGGGGCCTCTGTGCCTGGTTAGTCTCCATGACCTGGGGGCCTCTATGCCTGGTTAGTCTCCATGACCTGGGGAGCCCCCTGTCCAGAGGGGTTCGTGGACTGCATCCCCAAAGAGTATGGATTCTCGTGCATGTCTGTGTAAGCCTTCTCTTTGTGTGTGTGATCTGTATCCTATGTGCATTTAGAAACACGATTCCAAGAAAGAGCCCACAGACTTGACCGAAATGGCAGAGCTGGAGGCGCAGAAGAGGTAAGAGGGTATTTCCACAGAAACACCTGCAAGGGTATCGCTTGTTTCCTGTCCTTCCTTCTTAATTAGAACTGCGTGTACCTTGCTGTTCTCCGGGTTTTGTGGATGTGTGTGTGTGCATGCACACAATGTGAGCAAGGGTTTTGTCCGTTTCTTCCTGCACTCGTTTCTCAAATGAACAACTGAGTTCACTTTCAATCCCCATTTTATAATCGGCTCCGTTCCACCCAGTGATGGGGGTGATGATGCGTGTGGGGCATCCCCAGGGGCAAAGCCTGGGGTGCGCTCTGGTCTAGGAGCAGGGGACCGGGAGACAACACCCGTCTGTGACACACAAAGGTGTAACAAGACCTCGGGGAAGGTGTGTGACCGCCCCAAGCCTCGGTTTCCCCGTATGTAAAGTTCTCACACGTCAGCATAAGACGTCACGCAGACAGCATCTAGTGGAACTCTTGTCGTGATCCTCCATGAAGGGAAAACTACGTGCCAATGCCACAATCACGTTGGCGGTGGCATCTACCCTGGTGGGTGTAAAAACATGACATTCACCTCGTTCCTGCGTGAGTCACTGACATACGTGTGAGCAGCTTCTGGGAGGATTTTTATGAGCTGG
Source organism: Saccopteryx bilineata (assembly GCF_036850765.1). Lineage (NCBI taxonomy): Eukaryota > Metazoa > Chordata > Mammalia > Chiroptera > Emballonuridae > Saccopteryx > Saccopteryx bilineata. Next base: position 2,439,361 of record NC_089495.1, read on the forward strand.
AGCTCTGTGTCTGAGGTCCACTTCCCAAATGCATTGATGGGGCACTCGAACTCAGAAGGGTCGCATTTTATTGTTTATTTATTTATTTATATTTTTCTGAAGTGAGAAGCAGGAAGGCAGAGAGACAGACTCCCGCATGCGCCCAACCGGGATCCAACTGGCATGCCCACCATGATGCTCTGTGGGGCATTGCTCCATTGCAACCGCAGTGATCATAGCGCCTGAGGCAGAGGCCATGGAGTCATCCTCAGCACTTGGGCCAACTTTTCTCCAATGGAGCCTTGGCTGCGGGAGGGGAAGAGAGAGACAGAGAGGAAGGAGAGGGGGAGGGGTAGAGAAGCAGATGGGCGCTTCTCCCGGGTGCCCTGGCCGGGAATCAAACCCAGAACTTCCACACATCAGGCCAACGCTCTACCGCTGAGACAACTAACCAAGGCAAGGGTCACGTTTTAGACCAGATACAAAAACAGATATCGTGCTGGTTTTCATTGTCAAGCCCTACGATCCTGCTGAGTATCAGCTACTCTAAAAGTATCAAATGAAAAAAGACAAAAAGAAAAAAGTGCCCTAAAGTGTAAATTGGTATTCAAATATCAGCTACGGCCTTTACTTTATACTTCCTTCTATGCAGTATGCACCTGAGGACAGACAAACCAATTAATCTTCGGTTCTTCCACAAAGCCTGGAGCTGTACTTTGAATAAATCAAGGATTCGATGCATGTTCAGTGCGTGAAGTGGGAGAGAATGAAGTTCGGACGGAAGGTTGTTAATCCAGCCCTATTTCTTAAGGATCAGGTCCTTTGATCCTCTTAAAATATTTCACAAATTCAAGACTCAAGTATGACACTCTGTTTGGATGGAAAATTGGATGATTTCTTTGTAGGTTTCACTAGAGACCAAAAAATAAAAAAAGTAAAAAAAAAGAAATTTCTTCTCAACTATGCCTTACTGTGCCAAAATTTTAAGTATTCAGTTGCAAGGTAAAACATGAACTTTATGGCCAATAGATGGCATCTATCATTCTCAAGCAATATGAAAAAATAAATAAATAAACCTAATGAAAAACGGTGACTGTTAAAATTTTGAGGGCTCTGGCTATCTGGAAAATTGTCTTGATTTGCCATGTCATCCTGAACACTAATTTAAATCTGTGTACCCATGAATCATCACCGTGATAGTTTTTCTGGGAGTAATTTATTCGAAGTCATAGTCTCTCAGTGAGGTTTGCTTCCTGTACGGTGGTAGGCATCTGAGAGTTTAACTGTTCCTCTTTAACTACCTGAACAAAATGAAGTTTAATCTCCTTCAGGGACAATGCACTGCTTGCTCAGGGTCTAAGACATCACGATAAAGTCAGAGGCCAGAGCAATTCCAATCCCACCCACCACCTTCTCTGTAGTTGACCTTGACCAGTGAGTGCTTAATGAGCCAATGTGACTTGACACGTAAATTAGAGATCGCCTCTTTCACAATCCAAACGGTCTATGTAAGGGTGAAGTAAAGTTGTATGTGCAGAATATGGAGCCCTGTATCTGATGAGAAAGAAACGTTGTGTTTTGTCCTTTTCCCTGAGAGTTAAACAAACAACAATACCAATAACAACAAAAAAAAACAAAAAAACAAGCAAAACAAAATGCAATAAGTAACAACTGCAGAATAATTTAAAATACAAAGTATCAATGAGTTCTAACTGGGGCCTGACCATTCATTCCATCCCCTTATTTTCTGAAATGCTACTAAAATACATACCGAAGATAGAAGGGCAAAAATAATAACTTTCAAAACATGAATGCAAACATGGGATACTCAGAATTCCTACAGGGTGGTGTGTGCGTCTAACCCCCACGGTAGCTGGGTGTGCACGCCTCGGAGAGCCTCCTGAAAAAGACGCCCGGTGACCCCTGGCTGTCAGAGAGGACCTGTGACACGTGGAAAGGAGAGGAAGAGGGTGACATTCACCTGCCTCGCTCAATAGCAATTATTTAGGCCAGCCGTGAGCATCCTGAAACAGAAAAAGAGCTCCGGGTGTACACTTAGGTGACCGCACTCTTGGAAAGGAGGAAATAGAAATGTGCAAAGGTCTAACTCAGGTGGCGGGCAGCTCCTCACGCGGCCTCTCCAGTTCAGGGTCAGTCGGTTTCATTTTGTTTTTTTTCTCTCGAGCCAATGTTTTCAATCAGCCACTTCCAGGGCTGGGGGGGGGGGGGGATCAGCTGTCTTAGACGGTGTCACTGCTTCCGTAATGAAACAACAAAATGAGAAGTGACTGTTTGGTGAGCGATGCCTTTTCTTCACGGTATCGTTAGGGTTTCATTCATGTTCCTGAATGTGCTTTAGAAAATGAAGCATCTGCTTGTTTGCTTTTCAAGAGCTCAGGGATAATATGGCATTTTAATGGTTTTCTCTCTCTTTCTGTATATGATTTTAATTTATTATTTTGCATTTTATTCTTAAGTTGTTTTTATTTATTTTTCCCCCCACCAGAATGGGAAGATGTCGAGGTCCCAGAAATGCCTAAAATGTTTTGTGGAAAAAATAAAATAAAATAAATAAAATAAAATGTTTTGTGGGGTAGGAGGAGTCAGCTAACTCTTCAAAAGCAAATTTTTACTTTTATACTTGAATGTAAAACTATGTAGTCTTTGTCAACATAGAGTCTTCAACAAGCATTCGCTCAGAGGTGGCTGTTGTGTCTTCTGCCTGCGGGGACCACAGGGAGGGACAGGAACGTGTTCTTGGATGGAGGAGACGGGGTGTCTACCCTCACAGAGCTGCCTGTGCGGGGGCAGGGCAGGACCAGACAGATACACAACCAAACGAATGTTTAGTTCATGCCATGATAGTGAGATAAACGGGGGACAGGTGGGTACACAGGAGAAAATAAAAGTGAGGAACTAAGGATCAGAAAATACCAATAAAGCCCTGTGGTAGAGTGTCGTCCTGGCGTGTAGAAGTCCCGGGTTCGATTCCCGGCCAGGGCACACAGGAGAAGCGCCCATCTGCTTCTCCACCCCTCCCCCCCTCCTTCCTCTCTGTCTCTCTCTTCCCCTCCCGCAGCCAAGGCTCCATTGGAGCAAAGATGGCCCGGACGCTGGGGATGGCTCTGTGGCCTCTGCCTCAGGCGCTAGAGTGGCTTTGGTCGCAACAGAGCAACTCCCCAGATGGGCAGAGCATCGCCCCCTGGTGGGCGTGCCGGGTGGATCCCGGTCGGGCGTATGCGGGAGTCTGTCTGACTGTCTCTCCGTTTCCAGCTTCAGAAAAATACAAAAAAAAAAAGAAAATACCAATAAAGACAGGTCATTGGAACCTGACCCGTTCAATATTGGTCGGTAGGCAAAGAATGAAGACAGCATCCGGAGGAAGGGCGCAGCCTGGGTGGAGGCCGAGAGGGAGCACAGGGCACGGCGCTCTGGGTCCCCTGGGTGTGTCCTGGCAGAGTGCTGCCCTCCACCAAAGATGGCCACACCCTAACCCCTAGAACCCGCGCTGATCTGGCCAAACGGTCTTCACACTCGGGATAGTCCAGGATTTTGAAACGGGGACATTGCAGTGGACTATCGAGTGGGCCTAATGTCATCACAGGATTCTTAAACCTGAGGACATTTGCCAGCTAGGGTCACAGGAAGATGTCACTGGGGGAAAGAAACGGTTGTTCGGGCAACCTTGCCAGCTCTGAGGATGAGGAAAGGGCATGTGAGCAGTGAGCGTGGCCGCCGCTGAAGCCAGACCAGGCCAAGGGCTCTGCCCGTGGCCCTCAGAAAGCAGTGCAGACCGCCAGCGTCCTGACATTCGCTCAGGGAGTCCTATGCGACTTCGAACCTGCTCAGCGGTAAGATGGCACCTGTTTGCAGGTGGCTTTTAAGCCTCTAAGTGCATAGCAGTTGATCGATCGCAGCAGCTGAGGGAAATGAATCCTCCCTTCTGTCCACAACGAAGAAAACCTGTTTGCAATAAGCAGAGGGAAGGGTTGTCCATCTTCCGTGAATCAAAGTATCTGGTGTTGTCGGCAGTGGGGCGCGCGGGAGTGCAGAAGGCACCGCGGCGTGAGCTGAGATCTGGGAATCAAACAGCGGCGTGTGTTCCTGTGGGAGTCCTCCCTCGCCCTTTGTGGAGCGGGATGGGAGGGAGAGGGAGCACAGAGGGACGGCTGCGTGCACGCTCCCGTCTGTACAGAGAGGTACGCTACTGCCAGATAAACTGGGTTTTTTTTATTTATCCATTTTTTGAAAGGAGAGAGAGTGAGAACAGGAGGAGGAGCAAGAAGCATCAGCTCCCATATGTGCCTTTACTAGATAAGCCCAGGGTTTCGAACCGGCAACCTCAGCATTCTAGGTCGACGGTTTATCCACTGCGCCACCACAGGTCAGGCGAGCGTGAGACAAATTAAAACCAAACAGGAAAGCCCCTGTTAGCATTTAACACCTAGTTAAAATTTGCTGAGCTGAATAGAATGTTTGGCAAAGACATTCTTTGATTAAAAAAAAAACAAAACACAAAAACTCATTTCCCATCTCTATTTGGTTAAACCCTAAGTAAAATACTATTTATAGTAATTAATATTTTTCTGCTCATTTAGTTGTTAAACTAGCCCCTTTGAAAGAATTCTGTTCATCCTTTTTGCCACAAGCATTTTAAAGATTAAGTAAGTTAGATCAATTTTATTAGGCGAAAGCCATAACATTATCTTAGCTTTGGCATGTCCGTCAAACTGATGCTCTTCCTGTTGATTACATGCCAAGAGTCTTTGCTTATCCATGCGAATGAGGTTCCCACACAGCCCAGATGAAGTAACTGGTTTCAATCCATACTGTCGGTGAAGGGGCTGAGACACTTCTATTCCCTGTGGCCGAATTCGCTTGTCGCTGTGATACAGATGGGTGTTCCGGCCACTCTCCTACACCGAAAATCAAATAAACCCCAAATGCATTAAGGACTTGAATGGAAGCCCTAAAGCCACAGAACTCCTGCAGGGAAAGTAAGCAGCCAGCTCCCTGACCTCGCTCTCAGCCACGTGCTTCTTCTGGACCGGTGTCCTCAGGCAAGGGCCACGAGAGCACAGAGAAACAAGTGAGACTGCATCGGACTCAAAAGCTGCCACATGGCGAAGCCAACCACCAACAGCAGGACACGGCGAACTGCTAAATGGTTAAAAACAGTCGCAAATCACAGATTTGATAACGGGTCCCTATCCAAGAGGTATAAAGAACTTATACAACTGAATACCAGAACCACAACCACCCAACTGAAAAATCGGCAGAGAACACGAATAAACATTTCACCAAAGGCTACACATGGATGACCCACAGGCACACGCCACCTCGCACCTGTCCAACTGGGGATTACCAAAGGGACAGCTAGGGATGAACAGAACTACCGTACGACCCAGTAGTCCTACTCATGGCTATTTCTCCAAAGAAGTAAAAGACACTAATTCAGAATGATCTCTGGACCCCTACGGTCCCTGCGGCATTGCTCACAGTAGCCAAGAAAGGGGACACTGAACAATTCACTCAGCCGTCAAAGGTATAAAATCTTGACATATGCGACCACGTGGCTGGACCTGGAGGGTACTGCACTGAAAGAAGTCAGAGAGAAACACAGATACCCTATGGTTTTACTTGTACGTGGAACCTGAAACAGAGACAGAGTCACACCCACAGGAGAAAAATAAACGCCACGGCTCCCGGTGTGGGGAAAGGCTGGGGACTGGGTGACGTGTCGGTCAAGGAGATTGAGAAGTATGAAGTCTCTGCCTGACCAGCGGTGCCCAGTGCACTGAGCGTTGGTCCAGGACGCTGCAGGACCTGGTTGGAGACCCTGAGGTCACCAGCTTCAGCACGGGCTTGCAGTGTGAGCCCTGGGTCGCCGGCTTGAGTGCGGGGTCCTTAACGTGAGCTCAAGGTCACTGGCTAAAAGCCCAAGGTCTCTGGCCTGAAAAAGGGGTCACGGCTCAGCTTAAGCCGTTTGTCAAGCAAGGCACATATGAGAAGCCATCAGTGAAGAACTAACGTGAAGCAACGAGGAGTTGAGGCTTCTCATCTCTCTCCCTTCCTGTCTCTCTCTCTCCCTTCCTGTCTCTCTCCCTCCCTTCCTGTCTCTCTCTCCCTTCCTGTCTCTCTCTCTCCCTTCCTGTCTCTCTCTCTCTCTCTCCCTTCCTGTCTCTCTCTCTCTGTCCCTTCCTATCTCTCTGTAGAAAAAATAAAGCACAAACTTCTGTTAAATAAGTCATAGGGATATAATGAACAACACGGGGAATTCAGTCAATAGCATTGTAATAATTTTGTATGGTGATTGATGGGAAACAATCTAATGGGGAACATATTTTTTCATATATACTGCATGTGTGTGTGTGTGTGTGTGAACTTATATATAAGTATAAATAAGTTTTTATATCTATTATTTGTGTTTTATAGATATATAAAAGTTTAAATATATACAAATTATAGAAATATTTAAATATATATTAAGTATATATTTTAATTAATATATGAAATATATTTAATTGATATATTAAATATGTTTTAATTGATATATATTTAAATTATATATTTAAAACATCTGTATTAAATGTATTTAAATTTAAACATATACATAAATTTATATATGTATATATAAAACTATATATACATTTTGAATCACTATAATGTATACCTGAAACTAACAGGATCATGATTGCTAACTCTATGTCAATGTTGCTCAAAAAACAAGAGGAGAGTGCCTGTGTTTCTGTGTGAACTGAAAACTCCTTACCGCTAGCATCCTGCCGTGAACTAGACAAAGGTCCTGAATCTTCCCACGGGCCTCCATTCCTGATTCCTGCCTTACGTTAAGTATACTTTATGTGGCCAGGTCCCCACTCCCTGGACCCGCCTACCTCTGGCCCTGTTATTTCTGGTTCTCCAGAAACTATGTCGACGCTTCCCTCCCTGGCCATAAGCCCATCTGGGCCCCTGCCCTTGGTCCCCAGGACGAAGGGTGGAGCTGAGTGAGCAGGAGAAACGATGCAGGAATAAGAGAGGCAACGTCCCTGCCATGAGTCATAATACTCATCATTCTCTAAACACGGAGAGAGCGAAGATGTCACACTGTTCTTAAGGAAATGATACCACTTTTAAAAACGAGAGTTGGTTATTTGTAAGTACTCCAAATGTTGATGAGTTTTCAGTGATACTCTAGGTGATTCTAGAAGCAGAAGTAGGTGTTCGCAATATTTTCCCAAGTTACAAATATCACATACTTCATCCTTTGGGTTCTAACGGATTACGCCCTCCTCTGAAAAGAAAGACACAGTATTTTCTAATACTATAAGCCACGCCATAAATTTATAAAAATCAGTACCCTTTAAAAATGCATTAATGGATATTATCATACACAGTATCCCTTTCTCAACTATGTGTATCTCTCTGTGTATTCACAGTTAGAAGAGGTACATTATTAACCCCAGATTCATAAAGCACTCTCAAATTTTCTCAATGACCTTAGTATAATTGGTAAAAATGCTTTATCTATATAATGATAGATATGAGATTATAAAATAAGACAGACACGAAGTAATGTGACAAGTTAAATAATGACAAGCGTAACTAGCATCACTACTAATTTCAAGTGACAGAATTAAACTACACAATGATGGTTGAGCCCACCTTGTTAAACTTCATTCCAGAGGCTTGGAAGGGAAATTATCTGACAAACAGTAAGGTAGAATAGCAATATTGATTTTTTTTTTCACACATTCAATGAAGAATTTTGAAAGTAAATAATATTTTCTCTTTGATCAACTTTTATGTAGTTATTTTAGAAACCAAACTGTATCTAAATGTTAAGTTCACTTTATTAATCTAAAACTGTTGCTTTGCCATTACTGTTTCTTAAATTAAAAAGGATGAAACAACATTTTTATTTGAACTGGAGATTTTTTTTAATGGTCTGCTACATAAATTATTAAACATTCACATCTTGGTTTCCAATAACACATTTTTTTTTACAATGAATGTATTAAAACGTAAAAATCAATAGAGATAATGTAACATGTCATTATCTTTTAGAATAACAAACCATTAAAATTGATAATGCCAAAGGTTAAAACAATTATGTTGAATTAGATGCAATCTCAGGGCTAGAGATGTTATTTAGAAACTGACTCCTATCTGGGAGCCATAGGTCGGAATGGGACCAGAACCTTATTATGTTCATACCAATTAGTCTAATTTTTCCATCCCTAAAAAATGTATCTGTAGATTTTATTACGGCATGAAATATTCAAATGGAGAAAAATATAAAGCCTAAACTCCAAACCACAGGGGAACAGTTACCCATATAATAGTGTATCAGGGCAACTGAGTTTTTTCCACACTGGAAAACGGATTTCTTATCTTCTGAACATGAGGTCAGAATACGAGTGCCTACACACATTAAGATCTCCTTGATGTAAAATATCTAACTGTACTGCTCACAAATATTAGGGGATCCAGGGGCGTGCCGACACTGCAGCACTTCCTACGGCGCATTTTTACCAATGAAATAAGTTTGTTTTGCATCTCATTTGCATAATCAAATTACCTGTCCTTTGCTTTTCTGATGTTCTTATTTTTAATGAAATAGAAATCAAATGCTTCTTTTTTTTATTGCTTCGTGTTCATTTTGAAATACCCTCTAATTTTTGTGAGCAGTATACATGGATGGAGAGTTGAAGACATGAAAATAGATACAACCATCAGGCAAAGATGTAACTTGGACCTTTTAAAAGTAACTGCTGTTATCTCTCCCTTCGCCAGGATGAGGACAAGAAGGAAGAGGAGGAGAAGCAAGGAGAGGGGGTAAAAAAATGAGAATGAACCAGGCCTGATTTCAATTGCTTCCAGATAAAGCATTTTCCCAAGACAAGTAATGGAGTTGCCGGTCTGTTATAATTACCTCGTTATTAAAAACTCTGTTATGCTTGTTTTCAGAATTTTCTACAGCTGCAGAAAGATGGTAATTGACATTTCTATTCATCCGCCTTCTGCGGTTTATTAGTCTAAGACGAACCCTAAAAGCAGATGATATCTTTTAACTTCGGCATGAGATTGGGTTGACTCGTTTCATTTTCTTTGACTAAAAATAATCTCAAGGAAATGAATGGAGAGTAATAAAACCCAGGCTGTATGTCATTTTAGCCGAATGGCATGAAACCCATGCTACAAAAGATTATCATGAGTCAAGGAGTGACTAAAAATACACCAGAATCAAGGGAAGGGAAAACATGAAAGACAGGGTAAACAGACCTGTAAAAATGTCACATCATGGAAGTCAGGAGAAAGAGCACTTGGAAACACGTCCTCTTGTATAATTGTTTACCTTTTATTATTATTATTATTATTATTATTATTATTATTATTATTCAGTCATAGGAAGGGATGCAGAGACAGACTCCTGCATGCACCTTGACTGGGATCCACCCAGTATGCCCACTAGAGGGCAATGCTCTGCCTGTAAGGCTCCATTGCTCAGCAACAGAGCTCTTCTTAGAGCTTGAGGTGGAGGCCATGGAGCCATCCTCAGCACCCAGGGTCAACTCGCTCCAATATAGCAGCATGAATGCAGGAGGGGAGGAGAAGAAGAGGGGAAAAGAGAAGCAAGAGGGGGAGGGGTGGAGAAGCAGATGGGCACTTCTCCTGTGTGCCCTGACCAGGAATGGAACCCTGGACATTATACTTGTTTACCTTGATAGCCAGGTGGGAAAATTACAGTAGCACTGAGTAGCCATCCAAAATACCAGATGACATGGGATCTTTGCAAACATCTTTGCCTGCACGCCTTGAGGATATGATAGATGAACACCCCACCTTGTCCGACGCGCCCTGGAGAGCTGAGCAGCTCACGAGAGAACGCTTCCTCATGCTGCACCATGACCCCTCCCCTTCCCTGACCTGGGACTCCTGGCAGCCTGGATCTTCCCTCCTCTCTTCCATCTTGCTTCTCAGGGCTCACGGTATAAACACAGATTTTCATTAAACAGTTTTCCCTCCCTGGAGCCCCAGGGTCTTTTCAGATATGGCCGCATGCCTCAGGCTGTGGAGGAATCATTGCCTAGGTGAGCAGAGGGCCTCTAGCTGGTCTCCCTGCCTAGCTGTGGTAGGAGACAGAGTCCTATCCTGAACGCTGGGACCCGGTGGCGTGCTCTCCCACAGGGCTGCGGCCAGTGTGCGCCCCTCTTCCCGGTGCTCCCCCACGGGGCTGCGGCCAGTGTGCGCCCCTCTTTCCGGTGCTCCCCCACGGGGCTGCGGCCAGTGTGCGCCCCTCTTTCCGGTGCTCCCCCACGGGGCTGCGGTCAGTGTGAGCCTCTCTTCCGGGCACGCCGGGGCTCCTGGGCTGCCCGTCCCCTACCCCCCCCACCAGGGTCCCTTCTTACCTCTGACCCATGTGCTGTCCCCTCTCTAGTTATCCTGAGCTACTTGGATATCCTCTGCCTGACCTCACCCCTCCCATCTGCCCTCCGTCCTCCCGGACGCTCAGCCCGACCGACCGACCTGTCCACAGACAGTGCTGCCCACGTGCACACGACCCCGAGAAGGCCAGCCCTCCGTCACTCCTTGGGACACTCCGTGCTGTCCTTCCCGACCCCCAACCCGCCGTCTCCCCATGGGCGCTTCCAGACCGGCATGCTAGGCAGTCTCCTCACAGGTTGGACTGAGCTTTGCCCTGTGTTTGTTCTTTTGTTTAATGCCTTTATTCTCAACTCTCTGAGGCGTCTTACAGCTCCAGGTTGCTGCACTCAAACCCAAGTTTTCCTGATGATCTGATTCAAGACACTGACGGCTTTACACGGCCCATCTTAAAAAGAAGGTTTTAACTTCTAACCAGAAACAAATTAACTACCAATCTTTTTCTTCTGCTACTTTCTATTATAAAATATTACCAGTTCATCTTCAAATTTTATAAGCATGCAAATAAGAAACCAACAATGTGTCTGGCCAATTTTCTAAAAGATTTAGAGTAAAACAAGCCAGTAGCCAATGAAATTATACCCCATTGATTTTTGTTTTCCACCCATCCGGATAAAACGTCCATCTAAGTAAAACCATTTTCCTCTTCAGTTTGACTGTTTGAGTAGAGCCTTAATTTATTTGGGTAGCTTAAAGCACTAAAAAATCAGTAAATCTTTAAGATATTGAGTTGGTTGAGATGTTTCAAATTCAATTAGTAATCAGCCAGAAGCTTATTTATCTACGAGGCTTCAAGCCATCACCAACCGCTGCTTTGCTAAGGTGCGTATGTCCAACAGAGCAGTGTCCCGTGGGACTGCAGGCACGGGCCTGCCCAGTCCTTCCTGCAAGGGATGCTGGACTTCGGAATAAACTAGAAGCCACAGGCCTGCTTTGGATTGCCCGAGGCAACCACAATCTCTACCGGAAATACATGGCACAAACCCCAAAACCTGACTTAACGTGAAAGCGTCACCAATGTTTTAAAATAGAAATACATTCCCCGATTTAAGAAATGCATATCAACTATCATTATTACCTGAATTCTGAAAAGTCTTTTTTGCTGAAATGTATTCATGGGGCTATGTGTTCAAATTATGGAGCAGGTTACAGGGGAAAAAAAACGCCCGTTTCATAGACGACATAAATGGAGCAAAACTGAGTATATTATTATTTTTTTAACTTTATAGAAAATCCAAAGGTTTGATACCTGTTCTTTTGCTTCTGTCTTCAACCCTCTATCAGTACCTCAGACTCCCAAAGCCATTTAACTTGATTTCCGCGTGTTTCTTTGAAATAGCTAAATAATTCATCTGGTCATTCAATGGCTGCATCAAAGCCACTGGGTTACCCTCATCAAATCACCGGACACAGAGCAGTCATGGACACTGAGAAGGGTGGGTTTGGACCTTTCTCGAGAATATTACTGCATGTTTGAATGCGCTGATTTTCATTGTTAACTTGGCACACTGTTTTGAGCATTCAAAGTCAATTGAGCCAAATTGGGCAGAAAGAAAGTCTGTTAAATTGGCAAAAAAAAAAAAAAAAAAAAAAAACAACAACCAAAAAACAAAAAGAAAACCAACCGCTAAATTGCCTTTGTAAGAACAGCACCCTTCCTGTTACCTTAAATTCTCCAAAATGGCAGTAACCTGAGTTTGCAAAGCAGGTTTTAGGCAAATTGAGTTTTAAGCACACGGACTTTGCAAGAGGAGAAGGAGGAGGAAGTTCACAGGGTGGAATCTGCCTCACGAACCACTTCACACTTCTCTGTGTCCTTCCAGGCGTCAAGTGATAAATCTCCAGTGGGTTCTGAAGGTGAGGAATTGAGCTCACTTTTATCGTCTTAGAACCCTGCCGACAAAAACATCTCTCAACCTCAAGAATACGCTCTTTGAAACAAAGAGGAGTTAATGACACCCTTATTTTTAGAGAGATGTTTGCAGTTGATCTTCTGTTATAAACTGCCATTTTAATATAGTAAACTAGCAAGTCTGATACATTTCTGCTCAATTATAAGAAATGATGGGTGTTGTCTAATGCAGTGGTCCCCAACCTTTTTTGGGCCACGGACCGGTTTAATGTCAGAAAATATTTTCACGGACTGGCCTTTAGGGTGGGACAGATAAATGTATCACGTGACTGAGACAAGCGTCAAGAGTGAGTCTTAGACGGATGTAACAGAGGGACTCTGGTCATTTTTAAAAAAATAAAACATCGTTCAGACTTAATTATAAATAAAACAGAAATAATGTAAGTTATTTATTCTTTCTCTGCGGACCGGTGCCAAATGGCCCACAGACTAGTACCAGTCCGTGGCCTGGGGCTTGGAGACCACTGGTCTAATGAATATGTAAGAAATGCTTTCTGATTCCCGACCAGGGCACATAGGAGAAGCCACCACCTGCTTCTCCACCCTTTCCCCTCTCCTTCCTCTCTGTCTCTCTCTTCCCCTCCCACAGCCAAGGCTCCATTGGAGCAGAATTGGCCCCAGGCACTGAGGACGGCTCCATGGTCTCCACCTCTGGCACTAGAATGGCTCTGGGTACAACGGGGCAATGCCCAGATGGGCAGAGCATCGCCCCTGGTGGGCGTGCCGGGTGGATCCCAGTCGAGCACATGCAGGAAGAGTCTGTCTCTCTGCCTCCCAGCTTCTCACTTAGGAAAAGGAAAGAAAGAAAAGAAAGAAAAGAAAAGAAAAGAAAGAAAGAAAGAAAGAAAGAAAGAAAGAAAGAAAGAAAGAAAGAAAGAAAGAAAGAAAGATGCTTTCAAAGAACGTGAAGGTGAATGTGCACTTCACGTGAGCGCTCTCTAGTCACACTTTCCTGCTCTCCTGCTTAGATCAACTTCTACCAGAGACTACAGGGGCACACATATCTACAGATAACTGAATAATGTTTTGGAAAATGTCACTGGGTTAAAAGGACTTTAAGACAGAATTTCACTGAGATGTGCAAGCTCATCTTTTCATGATAGGATTTAAATGTTTCTGGATTTCTAGGAAATGGTAAAACACAAAACAAAACAGAAAGCTCCCCTCAGCACCTGTTGTCCTTCCCGACAAGGAGATGGAAGAGATCTCACAGCTCATGCAGATTAGAGAGTCTAGGAATTTTCTATTTCATTGGATGTCATTTTTTTTCCTAAAACATACAAAAAACCAAAAAACAGTGCCTGAGCTAGTCCGTCAATGGCCGACAGTGAGATCCTCAATCTTGTTGTGTTTTCATTCAAGAAGAAGAAAAAGAAGTGTAAGAACAAAAGTAATCTCTCCGTTTTATAGAGCAACACAAACCTATCTTACAAGTTATAAAGAGGGCCCCACTGACCTTCCGTTTCTCACAGGGACAGAGGACACTCCCTCTCGCCAGAGGACGGTTCACAGACGGCCCTGGGGGACGCTTTTCCCGCCCAGGTCTCTCACCCCAGGGGAGCACCGTCACCGGGTCCCTCAAACCAGGGGAGCACCGTCACCGGGTCCCTCACAGCAGGGGAGCACCGTCACTGGGTCCCTCAAACCAGGGGAGCACCGTCACCGGGTCCCTCACCCCAGGGGAGCACCGTCACCGGGTCTCTCACCCCAGGGGAGCACCGTCACCAGGTCCCTCAAACCAGGGGAGCACCGTCACCGGGTCCCTCACCCCAGGGGAGCACCGTCACCGGGTCTCTCACCCCAGGGGAGCACCGTCACCAGGTCCCTCAAACCAGGGGAGCACCGTCACCGGGTCCCTCACAGCAGGGGAGCACCGTCACCGGGTCCCTCACCCCAGGGGAGCACCGTCACCGAGTCTCTCACCCCAGGGGAGCACCGTCACCGAGTCTCTCACCCCAGGGGAGCATCGTCACCGGGTCCCTCACCCTGGGAGAGCACCGTCACCAGGTCCCTCACCCTGGGAGAGCACCGTCACCGGGTCCCTCACCCGGGGGAGCACCGTCACCGGGTCCCTCACACTGGGGGAGCACCGTCACCGGGTCCCTCACAGCAGGGGAGCACCGTCACCGGGTCCCTCTCCCCAGGGGAGGACCATCACCGGGTCCCTCACCCCAGGGGAGCACCGTCACCGGGTCCCTCACACCAGGGGAGCACCGTCACCGGGTCTCTCACCCCGGGGGAGCACCATCACCGGGTCCCTCACAGCAGGGGAGCACCGTCACCGGGTCCCTCACCCCAGGGGAGGACCATCACCGGGTCCCTCACAGCAGGGGAGCACCGTCACCGGGTCCCTCACAGCAGGGGAGCACCGTCACCGGGTCCCTCACAGCAGGGGAGCACCGTCACCGGGTCCCTCTCCCCAGGGGAGGACCATCACCGGGTCCCTCACCCCAGGGGAGGACCATCACCGGGTCCCTCACACCAGGGGAGCACCGTCACCGGGTCTCTCACCCCGGGGGAGCACCATCACCGGGTCCCTCACAGCAGGGGAGCACCGTCACCGGGTCCCTCACCCCAGGGGAGCACCGTCACCAGGTCCCTCACCACAGGGGAGCACCATCACCGGGTCCCTCACCCCAGGGGAGCACCGTCACCGGGTCCCTCACAGCAGGGGAGCACCGTCACCGGGTCTCTCACCCCGGGGGAGCACCATCACCGGGTCCCTCACAGCAGGGGAGCACCGTCACCAGGTCCCTCACCCCAGGGGAGCACCGTCACCGGGTCCCTCACCCCAGGGGAGCACCGTCACCGGGTCCCTCACCCCAGGGGAGCACCATCACCGGGTCCCTCACAGCAGGGGAGCACCGTCACCGGGTCCCTCACCCCAGGGGATCACCGTCACCGGGTCCCTCACCCCAGGGGAGCACTGTCACCAGGTCCCTCACAGCAGGGGAGCACCGCACCGTCAGAACAGGACCGTTCCCCAGGTTCCCGCCGCGCGCTCTCCCTTCTGCGCAGCTGACGCCCTGGTTTGGCAGCTAGGTCCTGCTGCCTCCGTGTTTTGTGTTCTAAACAGGGCGCTGCTGATTTGAGACGTCCTCCAAGTCCACGGTCAGGTCTTCAATGTCAAACATGCAGGAGTATAGCTTCTTCACCCCGTTGGGCCCAGACACACTCCCAGATAACCTCGGGGCACCCTCTCGCTAGGCATCAGCCAGCTGGGGTAACCAAGTTAGAGTGTGGGTCACATCGCACTAACAGGGCATGTCATCTACCAACGGGGATGGGTCGCTCACATCCCTCAGCTGCCGTCACCCCTCGTCAGGCAGGGGACCCCCTCAGCATCATGTACCCCAGGCCTCATGTCCCCAGGCGCTGTTTTGGGAGTTTCTCAGGGGCCCGGTGCAAAGAAGCTCCTCGTTCGGAACTGGAATGCTCCAATCCGTGCCACACACACTGCAGGGCAGGCCCAGGATGATGACGGTCCTCTGTCCGGGCACTCGGCTGGACACGGACCGGTTTCAAGAATGAGAAAGGGTCCTGAAGAAGCTGTCGCATTGATGTAGAAACGATACACTCAGGAGTCGAAAGATCAGCCACGTCGTCTCCTCCCCTCTTGCAATTTGAAAGGAAAAAATAAATAAAAATAAAATCCTAGATTTCCCTGTTTTTAGTGAATTTTAAAACCTGAAGTGGAGCCACTGCCTGGCACCTGAGGTGGACGCAGTGACGGACTGTGCTGGGGGCCATGGGCTGGGGTTTCCGTGTGGGTTCGTGGGGCGTGGGATGGCAGGCCTGCCCGGCTGAGACGGAACGCGGACAGCTCGTGGGGCAGGACAGGCAGCGGAGAAGTCTGAGGGACAGTAATGAGGGAGTGAGACAGTCCCGCATCCTACATGTAAAATACTAGAGATGCCACCTGGGGTAAGAGCCCAGAAAAGGCCACTTCTGCCTGTCTGGTGTCGGTCAGCGTGAGAGAGTCCGGAAGGTGGTGGCGTTAATGCAGGGTGTCAATCCTGAGAGAGAGAGACAGAGAGACAGAGAGAGGAGACGGGAAAGGGCACACCAGGCAACTGGCCCACTCGTGCCCGGCCGAGGGTCCCGGCCACGCGGGGTGTCGTGTGGAATAAACAGTTTGGAGCCATCTTGTGGAGAGCTGGCTTTGTTTTATCCTCTCTGGAGCCAATGGGGACCCATTGATGCTTTCTGGGCATGATGGTGCCTCATTCAGATGACTGTTTATAAGATGTTCCCCTGGAAGCTGTGAACGGCTGCACTGCTCACCCACAGCTCCAGGCACAGTGGCCGTTCTTCTTGGTCTCCGTTGTTTCCTTAATGAATTCACACAGCTTTTTGTGAGGATTTCTTTTCTCCCTTCACGATTTTCTTGTTCTCGTTGGCCATTACTTGCCAGTTCAACTTGATCATTTTAGCAAAATGTTTCACACACACAAACATGCACACACACACATAGACACACACCCCTATTACTATGAAAACAGAGAAAGTCGTGAAGGTAATCTAACAAAGACTGTCTCTGCACATGGAACCGAACAACTGCGCACGAGAGTCAGATGCAGGTTGAAAGCCGTGAGCCATGTGTCCACTTAGCGTCACCCCCCACGGCTTCATAGCAGAAGTTTTTGGCTGTTGTTGTTTTTTCTTAAAACCAACATCATAGATCTTTATCCAGACTTTTTATTCTGCAATTTCAGGCTTGTTTACCTTATCAACCCCTAGGCAACCACTATGTTCCCTTAAAGCCAAAAGGCTAATAATGATTTCTACTGAAACTCTCAAACACCTATAGCCAGTGCATCCCACGCTGATTACTTCTCCAGCACCTGCTGTGTGCTCTACAAAAGGCACAAACACATCCAGGACTGGTCTGTGCCGTCCTGCAGGCAGTGGGGGCAGATATGTGAAGCAGGCAGTTATTACGTGGTGTTGTTTCGTGAGTGATGGTGCAGGGGCCCTGGGGACACGTGGCTGGTCACCTAAGCCGGCCCACGAGGAGAAGTAAGGCTCTGGGACAGAGGCTACCGGGAGGCTGCCTGGCCTCAGACCTGAAGGGAGACAGCGTTGAGGGCGGAGTGGGTAGGGACCACGGCTAACGACCACAAACGGAAGAAATATGTTAACTGCCTGTTTCTGGAAGGAGCCAAGGTAGCCTTCAGACTCCATGTTTCTCATCATTTATTCACTGTGACTCATCTGTCAGTCATGACGGCATCTTGAGGCCACAGAACTCTTAACACTCAGGTGACACAACGTCCAGAAAAGCCCAAGGGCAGTCCCTCACGAGGTGACAAACAGATACATGAATAGATGGACGGATTATTATTTAAACGATAGCCGGTGATGATTTTAATAGACCGCCTCGTGGAAGATGTATGGAGAGAAAGGGCAGAGTTCTGAGGACAGAATTATCAAAAGGTGATAAAGAGACGCCTGACCTACTCAGTGGACCAGAGTCCAGACCGTCAACTTCATCGCAGTGTCTGTCCTCGTTTCTCAGACCCAGAGCTCCGTCCTGTTGCAACTGAACATATCCTTGCACAAGACGGAACTCAATGCGTGACCATTAAAACGAATGGACCAACCTGGAAATAAAGCTCACATTTTTAGAACTTCAGAGGTAAAGAAAACCTTTATAAGAATTTGGACACAGACACTGGTATGCTTGTCTGTATATGTGTATTTATGTGTATGTGAATTGTGTGTTTGTTATGTGAACTGCATGGGTATATGTGTGTGCATGTGATATGTGTAGGTGTGTGCCTGTGTGTATATGTGCATGTACAGAGATTACAGAATATTGTATAGTCACATATATGACTTATTTTTTTTAATTGAGAGGAAGGGAGGCAGAGAGACAGACTCCTGCATGCACAAGACTAGGATCCAGCAAGCCCACTGGGGGCAATGCTCTGCCCATTTGTGGCGTGGCATAGCTCGGTTGCTCAGCAACTCAGCTATTTTTATCACCTGAGGTGGAGGTTATGGCACCATGTTCAGTGCCCAGGGTTGACGTACTCAAATCAGTCAAGCCATTGAGTGCAGAAAGGGAAGAAAGAAAGAGAGAGAGAGAGAAGCGAGAGGGGGCGGGTGGAGAAGCAGATGGGCGCTTCTCCTGTGTGTCCTGATTGGGAATCAAACCTGGGACATCCACACACCAGGCTGACACTCAACCACTGAAACAACTGGTCAGGGCCATACATGACTCATTTTAACTAACCCATGTGCTATACGCATGAGACATACATTTCAAATAGAGTATTACCTGCTTAGAAGCCTATAAAATAAAAACACATTTTCAAGAGAAACTATACCCACCAGGCTCAAATCATACTTTGTTATACTGGCGAGGTTTTTAGTGTGTGTGTGTGTGTGTGTGTGTGTGTGTGTTGTTTTCTCTGGTTTTTGAAGTTTGGATAGAGGACGTATCAGATATTAAACTGATAAGAACAGATACTACACTTGATCTTAGCCAAAAGGCCGAGAAGCGATGGTTTTTGAAGTTTGGGAACTTACTTTCTTTTTGGCTTACACACAGTGAACACGAAGGGGCACACGTCACACGGATGAGCCCACACATCACAGGGATGGGCCCGGGCCCCACTGTCAGAACAGGGGAGAAAGTCCAGCACCGTCCTGATCCGGTGGCCAGGATTCCCTCCGAGCCGGCTCCGAGGACGACCAGAGCCAGCAAAGCCTCAGCGATGCTTCCGTTCCTGTCAGGTGACTGGGTCCCCCCGCCCCCCAGTGCTGACCCCAGGAAGCCCAGAGCACACCATGCACTCGGAGCTGGCCTGCCTCAACCAGGGGCTCGGCCTACTGCGACCTGACCTTCGGGTAGGGGGGACCTCTCCGGAGTTCACCACCCTCCTGTCCCCGAGCAAACCACGAACCTCCAGGATTCCCTCCCCACCGGCTCTTCCTTCAGAATATCTACCTCCGGCTTCTGGATGCAGCCCGGTTTTCTCAAAACCTTTTAATGAAAACGTGGATAATGTATTCGGAGGAAGGCAGGACTCCACCTCCTTATTACCATGAAGAACGGGTCTAGGCTTCTGGAATATTCTGCACTGAGACGAGGATCTAAGGGCCCCTGAGTTTCTGCAAAGCGGCAGAGAACGCTTCCTTCAAAGAACCAAGGTCTGCCAGTGTCCTGCTCATCGCGGACCACGTGGGTTGCTTTCTTTTTCCTCCAAACGTGTACAGAGCATATAGAAAAAGCAAAAATAAATAAATAAATAAATAAATAAATAAAAAGTGTATTACTCAGGGACGCTTGGATTATGCTGAGATCGGAGAAGTATTTAGGGACATTAAATGGAGTTCTCTAACACGGACTCCTCTGCCTTTAACATGCTAATGCCCACCGGGGACATTCAAGGTGACCTGCTGCTCCTTCAAAACCCTGCTCCCTCCTGGCCCCACACCTGTTCTTCTTCCCCAGGGCTCAGGGTGCACGGGGCGTCCTGGGGGGACTGCAGGGCCCGTAGTCAATACTGGGCAGTTAGAAATAAGACAGAGGAGAGAAAGTAATTTGCAAGAAAGAAAGCAGTGGAGGGGACGTGGGCAGGGCTGCCTCTGCCAGCTTCTGGCGCTGGGGTGTGAACGAGACTCGAACTCAGAGAAAGCGGCCCGTTCTGGGCACAGAAAGCCCGTTCTCTAAAGCCAGGACAGCTGTGTCCCCTGGTGCCCGGTGGCCACGTGGCTCTCCGTGTCATGCCGGGCTCCACTCTCTGGCCACCACCGCATGTTTGGTATAATCCATCCCTTGTTTGCACGCGTGTGTGCATGTGTGTGACACACGTACCCCCCTACAACATCTGAGCTTCTTCAGACGTGTCCTCCCCTTCCTACTTTCTACCCTGCCTGAGTCCTCACCTCCGCCTGGACGCCCCCTCTCACCAGCCCGCCTCTGTCCTCGTCCCTTGTCCCCATCTTTCCAGAGTCACCTCACGCGCTGTAAGGCCACTGACACCTTCTTTGATTGAAGTCACCGCCTTTAACAGGGCACACCTGTGGAATAGCAAGCACCTGTTTGCTCTGTGTCACTCCCACTGGACCCAGGGTCTTGCAGGGTCAGAGAGCCAGGCCCCAGCCCCCGCGCTGCTGACAGAGCCCGCCTCACGCACGCATGTGCCCCGCGATGCCTACTGCGCAGAGGGAGGGGTGGGCGGCAGGTCTGAGCGTCCCAGGCTGTGTGACCGTTCACTGGGTGACAAAGAGTCACACTTACTTTTTACCCCTTCCCTCCAAGCCTCAGTCCTCCTGGGAGGGTGGTAACGGATTCCAAAGGTATTGATACATTTAAAATGAGCCTTCTCTTTACGGAACCGCCGCCAGGTCAGCCTGTTCTCATGATCCTAGTAGCATCAGATGGAAAGGCAAGCAAGGGTCCTAGACCCTGTGGACCTGGCTGTCCCCGCTTACCTGCCCCTGCCCTCCTGGGTCCTGACTGCTGAGGTCACTCCCCAAATCCCATGGCCCCCGGTGACCCTTCCCAAAGCCACTAACGCAGAAAGGTCTCCAGAGCAAAGACTGCCTTCCTGGACCTCACCAACCTCTCTTGAAGGGTTACATCCTGCTGCTCGTTCAACTGGGAACCACCGACGTGCGTCCTACATACCTGGGGACGCGGGGCCTCACGTCCTGGTGTCGTGTGACGCGGGTCTCCACTACTTTGTGTCGAGAAGGCAGGTGACACAGACTGGGTACCCCCCGAGTTCTGGTTCGTGAGTGAACCACATAGGTGATCACCATCTGACCTCTTCCATACGGGGTTTAGAATTTGCAAAAGACTCTCGTGGACACATCGTCCATTCGAGCTCTGAGTGCCGACTATGTACCAGGTCCCGCCCTGGGCTCCGAAGAGTGACTGTCCCCCGGATGTGAAGAACAGAGTGTCTGACAGCAGAGGGAAGATCCAGGGAAGGTGACGTGCAGGTGAGGACTTTTAATTGGGAACAGGGCTGCGGGGGGGCAGGCTTCACTGAGCAGAGATCTGAGCTACAGTCTGACAGGGGCGACTCGGTGAGGAGGTCAGAGGTCGTCCTCCCAGAGAGCACCCATACAACCTGAGACGAGGAGAAAGCTGACCATCCCCTGAAGAAAACCCCCACGCGGGCTACGTTCCCGGTGGCCTGGATGTAAAGGTTGAGATGACATGGGTTTGCAGATCTCACACCCACAGTCCTGCAAGACGGCGGGACATTCTGAGCAGGACGACAGGGCCAGGGGACCCCTGTGGGAGGGCTCCCCCCACCACTGAGACTCACTGAGAACGAGGGCAGGTGGAAAGGGGAATCACTGGGTGAGGGGCCTGCAGGAAGATGAGAAGGAGAGAGCTGAGAGGGAAAACAGGTTAGAGGATCCCTGTGGCGAGGTGGGGGTGGGGGAGGGAATCAGCAAAGACCTGGGCAGAACGTGCCTGAGAGAAGCCTTTCTGGCCCCTGCTGGATTCTTAGCCCTCCTGTTATAAGTTACAACATTGCACTGGCTCGTGTCATGCTGTAGCGCTTTCTCTGAATGACATGGAAATGGAAGCAATATCAAGGTTAGCCTGACCAGGTGGTGGCGCAGTGGATAGAGCATCGGACTGGGATGCGGAGGACCCAGGTTTGAAACCCCGAGGTTGCCGGCTTGAGTGCAGGCTCATCTGGTTTGAGCAAGGCTCACCAGCTTGAACCCAAGGTCGCTGGCTCAAGCAAGGGGTCACTCACTCTGCTGTAGCCCACCGGTCAGGGCACATATGAGAAAGCAATCAATGAATAACTAAGGTGGCCGCAACGAAGAATCGATGCTTCTCATCTCTCTCCCTTCCTGTCTGTCTGTCCCTATCTGTCCCTCTCTCTGTCTCTGTCACAAACAAACAAACAAACAAACAAACCAAAAAAAAACAAGGTTAGTTTTCTTAGACTGAATCCTCCGCCTACGAGTTAGATCAGACTGTCTCAGCTCCCTATGCTGTGCGGTCACTTCCAGAGTTCCGGTGAGAGTTCTCCACCTCCATCCTGAAAGCACCTTGCACCACACACAATTTTTATAGCTGCACTATTTTATATTCCCTGAGAGCTCTGGGCCCCCCTCCCTTCTTTTGTTTTATTAGAACAAGCTGTCTCAATAAATAATGTTTGCTTTATTTCCCTAAACTTGATATCCAGTTTTTTGGTTTTATTTTTGAGTCAGGGAGAACTGTTTGTGTTCTCTGTAATGATCAGCATATCTACATGTACTGAGTGTCTAATTCTCATTAAGGAGGTCACTCGCATACCACAATTAACGTGTGAATGGGACAGAATGTTTATTTAGGAGGTCCAGCTCAGGGGGTACTGGGTCCGTGTACCCTCTCGTATAAAAGCGTCTGTTACCAAGGTGGTCACGGTTTCCAACACGGGTCCGGGTGATGCCATCTACACGTTTCTTCCCGCAGTCCCCTAACAACGGGGCATGTCCCGCAGTCCCCTAACAATGGGGCGTATCCCGCAGTCCCCTAACAATGGGGCATATATGTGTTCTGCTTCCCCTCTGAGTCGACCTCGCTCTCTGACAAACATTTCCCCGAAGTATGTCCCTGAGGCACTGGGCTTCCTTTCTGTCATCTTAGCAAAAACATAGAGACCCTCCCCTCCTCGTATCTGAACCTCGGTGGCCCCGCCCCTCCCTTCGTCAGTCCGCCCTGACGCGCTCACCTGCTCACGTGATTCACGTGCGCACTAGAAAAACCTATTCTTAAATAACGCCTGCCTGTGTAACCTCCCTTTGAGGGGCTTTCATGTACAGGTGCTCTCTCCAAGCCCCGACTCCATCTCTTACTTTTATTTTATTTATTTTTTATTTCTGAGGGTCAGCTCTCAGGCCCCATGACTTCCTAGGGCTGTGCCCCAGCTGTGACGTCTCGCCTGATGTGCCCCTTACTGTGAACCTCTTTCTTCACTCTCTGTTGTCAGCTGTCCTCTGCTCTGTTACTCCTTTGCACAAAGCCGTGCTTTCTCTCGGTTCCAAAGTTGGTCTTCGTGTGTGTGTGTGTGTGTGTGTGTGTGTGTGTGTGTAATACATGTTTCTCAGTAACTTCACTCACACTTTCATGACTTCAACTAGAACTTTGTGTGGTCCCTGTCACACACACAAAAGCGTTCAATGATAAATTTCTATAAAATTAATGACTCTAAGAGCCATGGTACGAATTGTTCCTTGATCCAAATTTACCAGCAACCCTCCCTCCCAAACTCCAATTCTGCGTTTCTGCCAGCCTGTTGGACCTTTCTGTGGGGATCTCCTACGAGCCCTGAAAAAGCGGCTTAAACGTTTGTGCTTATGTTAAAAATATAGGGCGCCATAAATATTTCAAGTGCAACCTGTATAAAGTGGAAGCCATCAAACCCTGAGAATGTTCCGTTAAACACGGCATATTGAATAGACGCATGTCCTTGTTGCTTCTTGCTCACAAAACGTTTCAAAGCTGTCACAAAGCCCATTTCCACAAGAATGGGCAGGGAAAGGGAAAAAGTGCCTTTTTCAATCATTTTCCAATTTCTCAATTACACTTGACATATTAATTTCAGGCGTACATCCCGGTGATTAGACATTGTATAACTTATTGAGTGATCATCCCGGGAATCGCGCACCCATCTGACACCACACACAGTTATTAGAATATTATTGACTGTATTCCCTGTGCTGACGTCACATCCCCGTGACCATCGGTAACAAGCAGTTTGTACTTGTCAATCTGTTCGCCCTGTTCACCCCGCCCCCAGACCCTCTCCTGTCTGGCCACCGTGACAACGCTCTCTGTCTCTGCATCTTTCTCTTCTGCTTGTCTGCTTGCTTCTTGGAGCCACTTGTTGATAGGTATCTACTTACTGCTATTTTATTGTTCATATTTTCTCATCTCTCTTTTCTTCTTCTTAAAGAAGACCCTTTAGCATGCCACACAATCCTGGTTTGGCGGTGAGAGGTGAGAGTCCCCATCTCCTTCTCCAGCGGGGCTGTGAGAATTTCCACGGGGCGGCTCACCTCACCCCGGGTGCGGAGCAGAGAATTCTTCGCTGGGGAAACCCTCCCAGGCCACAGTCACAGTGACTTGGGAACCGGCGATGAAACTGTCCAACATGTGCCCCTGCGGCCAGCCTGTCCACTCAACAATCTGTCCCCACACCAAAGAAGCCTACAGACTCAATCAACACCTCCATCCTTCTTTCTTTCAGGTACGAGCTGTCCTCCAAGGGTCATCCGTTTATTAGTCAGAAAATAAAGCCCTGCAGTCTGCAAGGGCCAAGCCGACCAGCCAACGCAGAGGCCAGGAGGAGAGAACAGCGCGAGACACGGGGTGCCCTCGCCTCTGTCCCAGCTCAGACGCCCAAACCCTGTTCACCAGGCGGACCGTGAGTCCCGACAGGCTGTGGAGAATAATGGCGGGACCCTCTTCGCCCAGTTACAGTTGTCACGTGGAGTGTTTTGTTTCCTAAACAATGTGTCACGCTTGGGGGAGGCAGCTGCTGTGGACTGACTGTCAGTGTCCCCCCAAATGCATATGCTGAAATCCACAAACCTCAAAATGATGGTGTTGGGAGGTGGACGTGGTACCTTCGGGAGGGGGTCAGGTCATGAGGGTGGAGCCCCTGGGATGTGATCAGTGTCCTCATGAAAGAGGTCTCAGAGAGCACCCCCTCCCTGCTGCCGCGTGAGGACACAGGGTGAAGACAGTGTCTCTGATCCGGGAAGGGGCGCCCAGCAGACACCAACACTGCCAGGGCTTCGGCCTGGGCCTTCCAGCCACCAGCGCCGGGGGCAGCACCTTCCTGTCGTTCACGGCACCCAGTGTCCGGTGTCTGTGACAGGGGCCCGAGCTCACTAAAGCAGCAGCTCCGTGTCCGTCACCACTGGAAAAGGAAGCCCCGGTCTCATTACCCCGTGCGGTGAGACCCCCGTGCTCACGTTAGTGTCTGACCCCTCTCCATTTCCCAAGGAGTAAATTATGGTGCCATGGCTCAGCGCAAGAAAACATACATGTCATAGAAAGGTACGGAAATGTTAGGGCTTTTACTTAAAATCTCTGTGCCCCGGGCTTGATGGTGACGGGTCCAGAGAAACCCAAGGGCCCCCGGTTCTTAATTCTCAACGGTGACAGCAAACGCCAGACCCGGCAGCCAGCAGGCTCTCCCGTTGCTGAGGGAGGGTCTTCCGCAGGTGATGGAAGGGGAGGGGGACACTCTTTCTGCTCCAAGGAAAGTTGCGGTTCAGTCTCCTGACTGGGCCCAACCATCCAAGCTGGCTGAACTGGGACAGTGCTTTTGCCAGGCTGAGAGTCACTGAATACAGCCTTCTGCTCTAGGGACATAGCGGTAAAACTATGTGCAAGGCAAACTCACGCAAATGGCTTAAGAGCCAAGTCTCAAAAGGGCCTGACTGTCCCTCCCTCCCTCCCTTCCTTCCTTCATCCCCTTCTCCTTCCTTCCTTCCTTCCTTCCTTCCTTCCTTCCTTCCTTCCTTCCTTCCTTCCTCCCCTTCTCCTTCCTTCCTTCCTTCCTTCCTCTTCTCCTTCCTTCCTTCCTTCCTTCCTTCCTTCCTTCCTTCCTTCCTTCCTTCCTTCCTTCCTTCCTTCCTTCCTTCCCTTCCCTTCCCTTCCCTTCCCTTCCCTTCCCTTCCCTTCCCCTCCCTCCCTCCCTTTCCTTTCTTCTATAATATGGGCTTTTGGAAGCTGAAGTTAAATTAAAGCAAACACACAGACAACAGAGGAGATGTGGCAGGCCTGGTGCACTGGGCATTCAACCCCATCCATCTGGTCACAGAGCGGGTTCCCTCCTGGCTGCTGGGAAGTGGACGTTTGCAGTTGTGTTTGATTAGTGAGGGTGTTGAGTGAGGAGGCCAGTGCCCCACCCAGAGTGGTTCTGTGAGTCACTAAACCTACCCTCTCTAACCCAGGAATCACCACACACAAAGTTTCTGTTTCCCCCTCGGACATTTATCTCTGTCGACTGACATTCTGGGCACCTGTGTTTCTTTTCACCCGGAAATCCACCTACGAGTGGGTGGGGACTCTGAAGACATACAATTGCTGTGGAAGAGTATAAACTCCTCTGTGTCGTCCACCTGGAAAGGGGAGTCCAGCAGCTGTGAGGTGAACGGGAGAGGCGTCCCTGCCAGGGGAACGTGACTGAGAGGCCTTGTTCACCTAGGTCAGAGCACGGTACACACAGAGGTCACTGGGGGAAAGGGCAGCCCATGCAGACTGCACCACCCAGCTGCTAATGCATCGTCGTCACGGACACCTGGCCTGCGAGATGGGACCCATGTCATGTGAATGCGCAGCAACTCAATGACACATGACGGGCTGACAGTGCAGAGGCCGTCTCTGGGAGCCGGGGCCCGCGATCCCAGCCCCACCCTGACACCCACTGACTTCCAGCTTCCTCACTCTTCTTCTCTGCAAAATGGGCACCTGGGGTCCAACCCACTGAGCACGCCGTGCAGTTACCAGGTCGGATGCAAAGTGAAGGGCTGCTCGGCCAACAAACCCAGGGAAACTCCACGTCTCCTCTCCCCGGGGACGACATCCATGTGCCTTTCAAGGTCCCTGCAGTCCTGCACGGAACATAAACACACTCCTCACGGTCCCAAAAACACTGTGTCCCTACAGGGCTCTCCTCATTTCCTCCAAGACCCTGACCCATCCCTAGTGACCACAGTGACATCACACCAGTCCAGATAGTCTGGGTTCCTGCCCAGTGAACCCTGCCCACCCCAGCGAGAGTCCCAAGTAGAACCTCTTAACAACAGCTGCATTCTCCACGAACGCACCTGGACTCCTCTGTGCACACTAGGGTCACGGCGACACATACAGAACACAGACATCCCCCACGCGAAGCAGGCCCGGCACAGTGTCCGCCGCCCTGCCTGCCTCTCTAGCAGCACTCTCACGTGCCCTGACGCCACTTCAGCTTCAGAGAGTTGTCTTTAAAGAAACTGAGTGTAAGTTTCTCAGAATTGTTTCCAGAGCCCATGCTGAGGAATCGTCGCTAAGACTTTTTAACTCCAAGCATCAGCGCCCACTGTAGGTCTGCAAGAACCACCCCCAGGGCCCTGGCCGGTTGGCTCAGCGGTAGAGCGTCGGCCTGGCGTTCAGGGGACCCGGGTTCGATTCCCGGCCAGGGCACATAGGAGAAGCGCCCATCTGCTTCTCCATCCCCCCCCCCTCCTTCCTCTCTGTTTCTCTCTTCCCTTCCCACAGCCGAGGCTCCATTGGAGCAAAGATGGCCCGGGCGCTGGGGATGGCTCCTTGGCCTCTGCCCCAGGCGCTAGAGTGGCTCTGGTCGCAGCAGAGCGACGCCCCAGAGGGGCAGAGCATCACCCCCTGGTGGGCAGAGCGTCGCCCCTGGTGGGCGTGCCGGGTGGATCCCCGTCGGGCGCATGTGGGAGTCTGACTGTCTCTCCCTGTTTCCTGCCTCAGAAAAATACACACACACACACACAAAAAGAGCCCAGGCTCCATGCCCACGGGATGGGCGCACCGGGACCCGGGCACGCAGCTCCCCCAGCCGGGCGCTACCTCAGACTGTGTGCCCAGTCGCAGCGGGGGGGGGCATGGGAGTGGCCCCCCACCCTCGGACCCCATACACGGAGCTACATCACTCACACAGCCGCCCCTGCCCCTCGATGCCCACGCCTCCTGCCCGCAGACATCATCCGGCGACTCTCAGCTCCTTGCAGGGTTTCAGTGAGCGCCAACCTGCTCCGGGTGGAGGGTGGAGGGAGGACGTGTCTTAGCTTTACGCGTCGACCCTTTCAGCGCATCTCATCTGATCGTGTTGGGGGGCTGCACTCGCTCAGTGCCTGAGCCGCAGTCTTGGGGGGCCCACAGTGGGCGTCAAGTGCGGGAGGCAGTGCCAGGGAGGAAGTCAGGGCAGATCAGGGCAAAGCACCGCCTTCTCTGAAGCGGGACGGCACATCATTTAGTCACGTTTTAAATAAGTCACATTTTCTGAATCTTCGACTGAGGCAGAAATCACGTTTTAAAATTCAACCAAGAGAAGGCGACTTAATACACATCATGGTACTTAGGCATTTATAAATGTCAAGCTTCTGGATAAAGCTGTTCTTACATTTTATCGTGATTGCTACGTGTTTAAAAGTAATGACAACATCCACAATGCTGAACGTCCATATCAATGTATACAAACCCCCTCATCTTGTAGTCACTTCCTTCACATTGTCGCTGCGTTAGCCTCCAGTCCGCGACCGGTGACGTCACCAGTCGATCACACTGGGGAGAAATACTGCACGGGTGTGCACCTTCCCTTCTGAGTCATCAGGTAAGTTACAAAGGGAAGCGGTGATGATACCTGAAGAACATGTGTCACAGGGAAAGAATGCTATCCTGACAAACTGCCACAAGAGGGCAGTTTTCAGAAAAAGGTGGAACTTGAACAGGTGTGCGCCTGACCCACTCCGAGTGGGACTCAGCTGTGACTCCGGGCACTCTTTCATGTGAGTACGCAAGGCAGGATCAGCCTCTGCGATCCTAAATGTGCGCGTGCCTGGGTTTTCAATAAAAAGTCATAATTGTCTGTTCAATGAAGGAATCTCCTTTTTGCTAGAGTTCATTTAAAGTTGAAGTTCTTATTGAATTTTTTAATGGGTTGAAACTCCAGAGACATTTTTTATGAAGATTTATTTTCTACCTGCTCAGACACCCTTAAGTCAGAGCTCAAAGACACACACACACATACACACACACACACATACAC
Source organism: Saccopteryx bilineata (assembly GCF_036850765.1). Taxonomy (NCBI): domain Eukaryota; kingdom Metazoa; phylum Chordata; class Mammalia; order Chiroptera; family Emballonuridae; genus Saccopteryx; species Saccopteryx bilineata. Next base: position 2,468,458 of record NC_089495.1, read on the forward strand.
ACACACACACAATTTTTTCACCACTTGGTATCTTAGTCTTAGCATTTAAAAAATTTTAAAGGAGATAGTCCCATAGCTGCTCACTTCCTACTCTGCAAATCATAGCAACAACCAAACACAACAGCAAAATAACCTTAGTGAATTAACACCTTTAAACGGAGTTAAGCATTTGAGTAAAACAACCATCAACATTCAAAACAGAATCAATCCAGTAAATAGGTTTTTAAAAAATGTATTTCTCTCAGTGAGATCCTTTTACATATACAGTTTCTATCCTTTCTAAAATGATGCAGAGTTATAATGAACACATATAGAATTGACTCAGCACACAAGCACATCAAAGAATATACGTATTTGTAATCTAGAAAATGTATAGGGCACTGATAATAACACAACCTATACTGAGCCAAAGTGATCTACTTGATCATTGATCCTATAAAAGAAAAAAAGAAAAAGTAACTTATAATAAAGGTTGTATTTTCTGTGTCCATATCTAATTACATCAAAGCTTCATGAAATAAGAGAATAAAACTATAATTATGGAAATCAGAAAATGTATTCCCTGAAAGGTTTTGGAGTCTGGTACCCAACTAATGCTGCACTGGGCCTTAATGAGTGAGCAGTCTGGAGTCGGAAAATGTTCTGTTACTTCTGACAGGGGGGTTGGGAATCCACGCCCTCTGGTCTTTGCCTGGCTCTAATTTGCAGTTGAAAAATAAGGACTATTGTGATTTCAATTTTTTTTTTTTAACCTGAGGCTGAAAGCTGTATTTTAGTTTGGAAAAGCACAGCTCAATTATGATTACAAGGTACAGATAATAGCATTTCCCTTGCAGGAGAGATGCGTGGGGCTTACCCTAAGAGTGAGTGACCCTATAGGCAATCTAACTGATTAAAGGAGCCCCATGTCTTTACTGGGAAAGAAACCACCCCAAGAAGAGATTTGTCCCTTTCTTTTTCTAAGTGAGAGAAGGGGAGATAGAGAGACAGACTCCTGCATGCGCCCCAACGGGAATCCACCCAGCAACCCTGTCGGGGCGGATGCTCGAATCACCTGAGCTATTTTTGGAGCTTCAGGCCAACGCTTGGACCAATCGAGCTATCCTCAGTGCCCAGGGCCATGCTTGAACCAATCAAGTCATTGATTGTGGGGTGGGAAGAGAGAGAGAAGGGGAGAGGGAAGGGAAGAGAAGCAGATGGTCGTTTTTCCTGTGTGCCCTGACGAGGAATCGAACCCGGGACATCCACAAGCTGGGCCAACAATCTACCACTGAGCCACCAGCCAGGGCCCCAAGAAGAGATTTTTTTTTTGTTTATTTGTTTGATTGTGTTTTGATTTGTTTTAAGCACATAGGGCTGATCGAATCCCTGAAAACCACATAGAATGGCCATTCACGATATTCCTTCATGTCTTCCTTCTCATCCTCCCTTCTTCCTTCCTTTCTCCCTCCCTCCCCCTCACTTCCTCCTTACCTGCCTCCTCCCCGGCGAGGTCTGTTCTCACCACCTGACACTCTGCTACTGTGTGTCTACAGAGTGATGACCACGCTATGACCCAGGAAGTGCTTGCTCACGTGTTGTTTGCATTTTCCTTCCTTCAAAGACTGTACATTCTAAGCAGGCAGGGACTTCACCTCTGCTCTGTGCTCTGTCCCCAGCAATGGAAACACCATGGCCATAGGGTGACAATCAATAAATATTTGTTGAATGACTGAGTGGCTTACATTTTAGTAGTACACTTCAAAGTTCTATAACTACATTACACTAACACACTCATGTCACTCTTTATTGCGATTCAACCATGGACACATCAGAACATCATGCTTGTGTGTGTTTCTTCTATCAGATTATAAATCTCATGAGTGTAGGGACCCTCCCCTTTTCCAGAAATCAGTGACAGCAGCCAGGGCAGCCAGGGAACATTGTAATTAACAATTAACGCTGCGTATTTTTTAAGGAATATTCTTTTCCCAATTATTTTAAGAGTCAGGATTTCCTTCTGATTTTAACTGATATTAGGGAGATACACAAGTGGTTTATAGCGATTAACACAGGCCACCCCAAGAGCCCCACTAGGCGCTCTAATCCATAACTCGCCACCGCTGAACAGGTAAGCAGTCTTGCGTGCAGCATTCTGGTGGCTGACCCAAGTTCCGAGAACTCACACGCAGACACCCTGCATGCAACCCAATGTCTCTCTCCTGTGGACATCTAGGACTTAAAGCTCTATTGAATTATCTCCTAGCAAATGGTTATTCGAATTAAACTATGCTCGGAGGGATATCATCATTAGCGTCCTTTTTTAGACATATGATTAATTAGAGTAGTTGCCCAATTATGCCGGGTAATCAAGCCTGTCCTAGAAAACAGGTTTTTAACATTCAAGAGACATGTCCCAAGATGTTTTTAAATGCCCATATTTGTGATTTCTAAATTGCTCATGATTTTCTCCATAAATATAAGAAAGTAGAACTGAAAAATTCAGTGGCTTCTCCAGACTTCTCTAATGACTCCATAAATGAAGAAATAAAGTCAGCAGGAAAGCTATTGAAATAAATTCTTTTTTTTTTTTACTTTTGCTTCATTCCGCCTCTCACTTGTACAGTTTTTTATTGGTCACTATTTTTTTTTTTGCATCTAGTAAAAAGAGATGACGTTTTCATTAATGGTATCACGGTCATAAGCAACCACACAACATAGTATGATATCCCATGATTCTTCAAACTGTCCATTTTCTCCTAGCCATAGTCACTAGGTAGTTTGATTTTCACCATCCCTGTGAATATCAGCTTTCACCACACACACACACACACACACACACACACACACACACACACACGCACCCCATGTCAGAGGCTGTCTCATGTGCTGGAGTCTAAGGACTGAGAGCCAACATTTGCAGCCCAGTGTTTGCAAGTTCCATCCTAAGAATGTGGTCTGTCATGATGGATCAGAGCGGAGGAAGATGACCCTTGTAGACCCACCAGATCCTCAGCCCGAACAGACAGAAATCCATTTTATGGAACTGTCTGTCCAGGAAAAGCACCCAGGGCATCTATATAAAACCTTTGGAAAAGGATCTAATGTGAAATCCAAAGGTTAGTGTTTTATTTCTGAAAATAATGCACAAAACAGATGTACTCTTTCCTTCTTTCCCCCATCTCTTCCTCTCTTTCTCCCTTCCTTCCCTTCCTTCCTTTCCTTCCTCCCTCCCTTCTCTCTCTCTCTCTCCTTCCTTTTCTTTCTTTCTTTCTTTCTTTCTTTCTTTCTTTCTTTCTTTCTTTCTTTCTTTATCCATGGGAATTCTCAGAATGCTGCACAACTCATCTAGGCCTGTCCTAATCTAAGTCCACCAAATTACAGACACATCTCAAAATGTCAGACTGGAAAAGAAAAATCTTGAACGAAAAAAAAAAAATCTTGAACGAAAAGTATTGCAATGTTCAAGGGAATTAGGTAAGAAAATCGCTAGTCTGTGTAGATACCGTGATAGGTAGATGCTTTCTGGGCGGGGGGAGGGGCAGACAGGAGGATCAATAATGCTGTAATTAAATGATTAGCAGACACGAAAACAGGCACCCTCCCCGGTAATCAGGGAGTTGTAAATTATACAGGAAATGCTTTTTCATCCCTCGTGCATGAGAAAGAATGAAATTCATCATGGTATCTCAAGCTGTAATGGGGACAATTGTAGCAAGAGCATAAATCCACACAGACTCTGGGATAAAAATTTCCCAGTAGGTAGTAAGTAATTTAAACATGTCATTGACCAGTAGTTCCCTTTTTTCCCCTAATAAATTGTCTTAAAAAGGCTCAAACCCCTCAGCAAAGAGGTTTGACTGGCTGACAGAGAGAGAGAGAGAGACACACACACACACACAGATACACAGAGATCGGCAGAGACATGGGGACGTAGGTAACCCTACAAGCCAGGGTGCGGCCAGTCCCCCGGCCCCTGTGGGTGATTGGAAACGCACAGCCCTTGTTCCTGGTGACCAATCCCAGCCTGGGGCTCACCGCTCTGTGAGGGGGGTACACGCCAGCCCCTGGTGGGCTCCCAGGATGGAAAGGTGACGATTCCTCTTTTAAGCAGCATGGGGTGGGCTGGGGGGGGGGACTTCAACTGAAATCTACCCTTGAATATTCATGAAGCCATGAGGCCTATATAATAAAGCATTACGATGAAATATGACAGTCTTTCAAATGGATGCTTTAAGGCCCTGGCTGGTTGGCTCAGTCATAGAGTGTCAGCCGGCGTGTGGAAATCCGGGTTCGATTCCCGGCCAGGGCACACAGGAGAAGCGCCCATCTGCTTCTCCACCCCTCCCCCTCTCCTTTCTCTCTATTTCTCTTTTCCCCTCCCGTAGCCAAGGCTCCATTGGAGCAAAGTTGGCCCTGGGTACTGAGGATGGCTCCATGGCCTCCGCCTCAAATGCTAGAATGGAGCAATGGTCCAGATGGGCAGAGCATCGCCCCCTGGTGGGCATGCCTGGTGGATCCTAATCGGGTGCATGCGGGAGTCTGTCTCCTGCCTCCCTGCTTCTCACTTCGCAAAAAAAGATGTTTTAAAGGGTTTTTAAAGCGCAGACAATAGGGTCAGTAGAAAGTGCCAGGTGAACCGTCAGACTGCAGGGGTGTCTCTGTATCACCGTCGCTCATGTGCGCAGTGCAGAGGCGAAGGACTCCCGGACTGCACAGGTTTCTGCAGAGGTGGCCCCGAGCGCAGTGTGACGAGGACTTTCTCTTAGACTGAGGTCCACCCAGGGCCCTGAGCGCTGTTCCAACCACACCTACTGTTTGGATTCTGTGCTGCTCTCTTCACCGTCTGATTTTAGTAAGAATCCTGCTACAGGGTGTGTCACCAGAACCCCTCGTCTGTGGTCTCTGGTCACCCTTGATGTCTGCTGGGCTTCCTCAGGGGATGTCCCGGCTATCCCCAGGGGAGGTCTGGTCACCCAGCTGCCTCCAGCAGGAATCCTGATAAGGTTGGTGCAGCCTGAACCCCTGCCCCTCCAAATGCTTTCTCTTGGTCATTTCCACCCGCCCTCCCCATCCCGCTCCTCAGCTGTAAATCCCCACGTTCCGGCTGCACTCTGAGGTGTGCCCATCTCTGCCGTCCTGGAGGTCCCACTGCAGCGGTCCCCACGCCTCTGGGGACCGTCCCCACTGTAAAGTCTGCCTCTCCATCTTTTATAAGGATTTTGAATAGTTTTCCTTAACCACTGAGAATATATATATATTTTTTTTACCAGGGGTATTTTATTTCTCTCTCTTGTAATGAGGTCTTAGACTAGGATCCAGGATCTACTCACTGTGGAAGTTTAAACAAACTGATGTGAGTGAGACAGAGTGAGAGTTATAGGAAGGGAGGGAGGGAGGGAGGGAGGGGGAGGGGTGGGAGGGGGGAGGGAGGGAGGAATGGAGGGGGGAAGGGGGAGGCAGGGAGGGAGGGAGGGGGAGGGGTGGGAGGGGGGAGGGAAGGAGGGATGGAGGGAGGGAGGAAGGAAGGAAGGGAGGGAGGGAGGGAGGGAGGGAGGGAGGGAGGGAGGGAAGAAGATCCTCCCTGGAGCTGCAGTTACTGTCTAATTTTAAATAGTGAGCTGGTAATTATTTTATTTTTGTCACCAGAGTCAATAAAGGGGGAAATTAACCCAAAAATCAACATATGGTCAAATAAACTACCCATCTCCACCATGACTTCTTCCTCTGCCCCAGGAAACAGTGAAGATTCTCATTCCTTAGAGCAGGGGTCCCCAAACTTTTTTCACAGGGGGTCAGTTCACTGTCCCTCAGACCATTGGAGGGCCGGACTATAAAAAAAAACTATGAATAAATCTCTATGCACACTGCACATATCTTATTTTAAAGTAAAAAAACAGAACGGGAACAAATACAATATTTAAAATAAAGAACAAGTAAATTTAAATCAACAAACTGACCAGTATTTCAATGGGAACTATGCTCCTCTCACTGACCACCAATGAAAGAAGTGCTGCTTCTGGAAGTGTGGCGGGGGCCGGATAAATGGCCTCAGGGGGCCGCATGTGGCCCGCGGGCCGTAGTTTTGGGACCCCTGCCTTAGAGCATACAGACACCCTAGTGCAACCCCAGTTCAATCCCGGCTTGCGTCATGATGCTCCTGTGTCCTGAGTCCATGCACAGAAACCTACCATTCAGGTCATGGTTCCGTTAAGGGTCCAGAGAGGGAGAAATAAGGGCTGATACGAGCTCATCTCTACAATTAAGTAAAGATCAATAAAGGCAGAGTAGGAATTTTGTTACTGGTCTCATTTGTGGGTGTCTCTCCCATTAATACACACACGTGGCAGAGGGTTTGCTACCCACAGGAATTCTGCCAGCAGCACTCGGGGACCTGTCACAGGTTCAGAATGCCGTCTCTCCTCCTGCGGCTGGACAACCAGTGCATTCACAAGGCCCCAGGTTATCCGAGAGCACGCTTCTGTTTATTTTAAAGTTTATCCGCTCCTAATCAACAGTGACAACAAATTGGAAGAGTTACATTTTTATGTGTCTGTGTGTTTAAAATATAAAATTAGCTTTCCTTACATTAGAAAATTTGTATTACAAGCAGTTTCCTCGTCTGTCCGGAACGAGTTATGATAATTAGAATTTTAAATATGTATTTCATATGCAGAAATGAAGAGACAAAGGGACAGAAAGTCAACAGGGAGAAGGATGGACAGAGAGACAAGGTGAGGGTCGGAGGGGACAGAGAGAGCAACTGTAGCTCCCGAGTGCCCACTCTGCCAGCCTGACCCATCCGGCAACAGGACGGGCAGAGTAAGTCAGGTAGCACCCCCTTCCCACCCACCAGAGACCCGGGGTCACTCACAGCAGATCTTTACGAGGCACCTACGGTCGGCTGGACCCTGAGACTTCGCCTGCACCCTGAAACCTCAGCCTTGGAGAAACAGGTGTATCAGAGGCATGGCTCCAGGAGATGAAGACTGCAGAGCCAACGTAGAAAGTCCTCAGTGTCGGGCTTAGACAAGCAGGACAGAAAGGTCCCGCTGGGGACAGAAGTGGCCCCGCCCAGCCGAGTGCAGGTGGGATCTGGGACAGCTGTCCAGAGCTATTTAGAAAGAGTGGTCCCACCACTTTGGAAGACAGTTTGGCATTTTCTCAGAAAACTTAACATACGGTTACCCAAAAGTTCAGCAACTGTACCTTTTGATATTTATCCAAAGACAGGTTTGTATAAAAAACCTTCACACGGGGCTTCACTGCAGCTGTTCTCATCACTGCCGAGACTTGGAAGCAACCAAGATGCCCTTCCATTGGTGAACGGATGAACTGCGGCCCATCCAGACAAGGAAATAGTACCAGCACTAAAAAGAAATGAGCTCTCAAGCCCTGAGAATACACAGGGTGAATGTAAGTGCCTGTTACTAAGTGGAGCAACCTGAAAAGTCTATGCACCATCTGATTCCAACTCCGCGCCATTCCGGAGAGGCTGCCCTGCGAAGACAGGGGGAAGACCCAGGGCTGCCCGGGGCTGCGGCAGGTGGGCAGGGGTAGGTGGAGCGCAGGTGGTCTGCACGGCAGTGAATCTCGTCTGTGCGACACGCAAAGACAGCTCGTGAGCTGTGACCTGTGCAGCGCTCGCCCGGGGGTCACCGATCAGGGGTCAGCCCGGTGTGCACACGGAGGAGAGGAGGAGGAGAGGAACTCTCTGCTTGTTCAGTCTGCTCTGAAGCTTAACCTGCACTAAAAACTGGTTCTAATGTAAAAGCAAATATATATTTAAAAAGAAGAAGAAACCACAGGGTTGACTGGTAGGCCTGTAAGGAGGGGAAGGATGAAAGGAGGGAGGGAGGGAGGGAGGGAGGGAGGGAGGGAAGGAGATAGGGAGGGAGGAGGAAGGGAGGGAGGGAAGGAAGGAGGAAGGAGGAAGGAGGGAGGAAGGGAAGGAGATAGGGAGGGAGGGAAGGGAGGAGGAAGGAGGAGGAAGGAGGGAGGAAGGGAAGGAGGGAGGGAGGGAGGGAAGGAAGGAGGAAGGAGGAAGGAGGGAGGAAGGGAAGGAGGTAGGGAGGGAGGGAGGGAAGAAGGAAAGTAGTTCTCTACATGAACGTGTGCGTGCAGTACCCATGTAGGAAGCTGACTGAGATTCAAGATGGTGGCCACCTGTCCCTTGGAAACACAGGTTGATATATGGTTTATATTTGGGCCCGTGTGGTCCAGCTTTTTGAAGGATGGAATGACTACTTGGGAGAATTACATACACATTGTAAAATGTCACCTCTCCAAAATTTAGACTGGAAAAACAATTTTCAATGAAAACCCACACATGCTTTAAAATTCCTGGATTTACCAAATGGTAAAACTGTTCCTTCTGCTCCTGTCAGATGCCATTCTAACGATCATTTCTACTCTTAGGTCTCGTTAAATATTTCCTCTTCTATACAGTCCTTTTCTTCAGCAAATCTAAAGAAAGCTTGGAAAGATAAGACTGTAAATATGTGTAAATATGCTGGAAACTCAAAGATATTCCCTCTTTCTCTCTCTCTCTCTCTTTTTCTCTCTCTCTCTCTCTCTCTCTCACACACACACACACATACATACATACACACACACACACACACACACTAAAAGACTTAATTGTATTGGGTAAGAAATTTTTAAGCCTATGCCAACCTGGCGTGGTTTAGAGGACAACCTCACTACCCCATGAAAAGACTGCCTCTCGGACAATAAAGTCTTAATCATGGCTGAACTTCAGACGTCATCCTTCCCCGAATGCTAGTGGCTGAAGTGATTAGACACTGATAGTCCTTAAATCACAGCTAGTGACAAGCATATTTTTAGCTACTGGACACAAATTCCAGCCAGAAATATGCAGGTGCTTGTGAAAAGCTGTGTTCACAGCTTCCCTGCCAACTTTCTGAAGGCTACCCTATAAATCAATTTTGAAAAATAAAAGAACAGAATAATGCTATCAAAAGCCAATAGCGAAGAGAATATACAATAGTAATTTTCAAAAAGGTGATGAGTTTACAATACATGAAAAATCTAGTGGCTAAGGGGGATTTCCCCCCTCTCATCACATGGAGATAGAGAACGCTTTTTTTTTTTAATTATGTTAAATGCCTTGGTTTGTAATCATGCCATATTTTTACAACACACCATATTGATTTAATGCATGTCCGGAAAGTGTTTAGGATTATTTAGGTGTTCTGAGGTACTTCCACAAAGCTCTCGCCCTCTGAGCCACAAAAGAGGAGAAGCTTCCAGAAGCAATTAGGCACCCACCACCCCAGCGGTCAGGGGATCCATGGGACACCACACACCAGACATCGTGGTTGTGTGAAAATACACAGTCTCAGTGGTTTCTAGCAAACGTCCTCAGTGGAGTGCTGCAAAGCCAACTCTTTCCCAACCCAGAAGCCAGTAGGTCCCGTGTCTCCAGGTAGTATGGTACGTTTCTCACATACCAATGTGTGCTCAGCAGGGAGGGTGGAAATCGGGTGGTTAAATGCATGTGTACTTTGTCCCAGCAGGACTTGGAAATGACAAGGCCGTGTATGAGCGGAATGGAAGGGGGAGGCGGAAGGAGGAGGAGGGGGCAGGTTTCACAGAGGTGAGCAGGTGGGGGAACAGATTTCAGGCACAAAGGACTTACTAATACATGAGTCATGTGTGTGAGACTCTGTAAGAATAGAAGGCTGTCACCAGCAATTACACTGGCGTTGATGGATAAGAGAAGAATCCAGAAGATGGAAGGTCACCCAGAAGTACCATGTCAAGGGGTTCTGCACCTTCTCTCAGAAAACTGGGGGAAGAATCGCGTGAAACCTCAGGCAGGACACAGGTAAACCAGCACAGGTCAACACACACAGACTCCACCCACCTCCTTCTGGGCGTCAGCCCTCCCTCCGGCTCACGTCTGAAGGGGCGCATACATTCACACGTATACGCAGCATATTTCTGTGACGGTGGACATAAAACACCCACCTGATCTTTTCTATGCAATAAAGGCTTCAGTTAAACATGTTCCCTTCCCAGTTATTAAAACAAAGACATCAGTGATGAGGACAGAAGTGCCCTCTGGGACCTGAACAAGAAAGAGAAGGTGCCCCTCTGACTGGTGCATTGTGGTCGCCATGCCAGGGGCACGCCCTGCTCCATCTCACACCCTAAAAGGGGCCTAACAGCCTTTCCAGCATGTGTCAGAAATTGCTCGTTGTTTACCCAACACACAGTCTCAAAGATCTTTATGAAGCGCAGAACCTGGTTATACATTGTGGATATAACACCCAGCTTCAGAACTAAACAGATCCCCACGGGGAGTGGGTTAGTTAGCCAGTGACACACTCTCCAACATCTCCTTGGTTGGATGAGATTATGGAAATACATTAAGTGGGACCTTCATGTCGGACGGACAGAATGTGACACGTATGCCTTTTCTTTCTCCAATTCCTTCAGTCCCAGGACCATCCAGGATGACGAGAGATGCAGCAGCCATCTTCGGACCGTGAGGGGAAGGGAAAGAGAGCTAACTGCAGGCACCTTGGTCCAGACCATCCCGAGTCACCGAACCAACGGCAGCAACCACGGACACCCACACCTCACTTTGACGACAGACAAACCAGCCCGTCTGCGTTTGAGCCTCCGTGAGATGCCGGCTGCTAGCAGCTGAACAAACTGTTTTCCACATACCCACGCCTTACGGTGCGACGGCAAACTCTAGGAAGAAAGAGACTCTTGTGAAACCACCTAGCGTTGCACCGCATATTGGACAGATATTGAATAAATATTTCCTGAAACGACAGAAGAGTCGGGAAGCCTTGCATCTGCCTGACACGCCCCCCCTTCTCCTCTCTGAACCCAGCGCCTCCTTATTCAAGATGCAGATGTGCTGACGGTTCTAAAAGTCTCATGTCCTCCATACCCGAAGTCAGCGTGAGTCATTCTCTCTCCCATATGCATGCCGGGTTTCCTAATATAGAGTCTGTCGTCCCGTGTTGCAATTATGTGCGTGGATAAATATGTGCTTACGTCTCCTTCATCAGTTCTTCGAGCCATAGACTAGAATTCATATTTCTCTGTACTCTCGGCACCGACGTCGCTGAGACGGAATACTCAACACCCAGGACGTGCTGGGTGAAGGAATGAAAGTTCTCACCAGGCACCGGACACGAGGTGTCTCTGGAATATGGGAAAGGCTGAGATCACGTGGGCTGATCCAGCGCAGCGGAAGGAGATGACAAGAACTAGCTGCAGGGAAACGGCAGTTTAACAGAAAGACCCCTTGGAGAGTCCCATAGGAGAGATAACACCTTCCAACTGGAGGGCAGCAGAGAGAGAACAAGGCTGGTAGAATCAGACTCAGACTCCGGTTGTGGCCTGACAGGGTTGGAAGAGAGGGAGTGTGGCCTGAGGGGGCTTGGAGGAGAGGGGGTGTGGAATGACGGGGGTTGGAGGAGAGGGGGTGTGGAATGACGGGGGTTGGAGGAGAGGGGTGTGGAATGACGGGGGTTGGAGGCGAGGGATGTGGCCTGACCTGACTGGGGGGGGGGGCGGGGGTTGGAGGCGAGGGATGTGGCCTGATGGGGGTGTGGCCTGATGGGGGTGTGGCCTGACGGGGCTTGGAGGCGAGGGGGTGTGGCCTGATGGGGCTTGGAGGAGAGGGGGTGTGGAATGACAGGGGTTGGAGGCGAGGGGGTGTGGCCTGATGGGGTTTGGAAGCCAGGGAGTGTGGCCTGATGGGGGTTGGAGGCCAGGGGTGTGGCCTGACAAGGTTGAAGGTGAGGGGGTGTGGCCTGACAGGGTTGGAGGCGAGGGGTGTGGCCTGACGAGGTTGAAGGTGAGGGGTGTGGCCTGATGGGTGTGTGGCCTGACGGGGCTTGGAGGCGAGGGGTGTGGCCTGATGGGGGTGTGACCTGACGGGGCTTGGAGGCTAGGGGGTGTGGCCTGATGGGGGTTGGAGGCGAGGGGGTGTGGCCTGACAGGGTTGGAAGCCAGGGGGTGTGGCCAAGCTCACACAACAGGGACACTCTTGCTGGAAATGTTCTTTGGTTCCACCACGCACCCTTTCCCTCCTCAGAGATTCTTAACCCTCTGCCTCAGTTTTCTAAGTCAGAAAATTATATGCATGACAACTGAAAATAACTAAACAAATTAGCCTGTGGGAATTTTGCCTCCGGGCACTGGACAGATCACCATCACCACCATCATCTTCATCCTCAGCGTCTCCCTACTAAACCGGCCAGCAGGCGTGGTATCCCGAGGGGCTTCCCTATAAGGGGACCCTCCACGTCCGGCTGCCAGCCCCGTGATAAGTTCATTCCATCATCCGACATTTCCACCTTCCCCTCACCTGGCTGCTGAAGTCCGCCAGCCTGTGTGAGTCACCCCAGAACAGAAAAGCAGGAACCCCACTCTGGTGCCGTTCATCCCACCAGGCTGCATAGCGACGCCAAAGTCCTGGGGCTCCGGAATCACCAGCTTCAGCGGGACCCCAGAGGCGATGTCAACCTGGCCCCCCACGTCACAGAGGAGTTGACGCAGACCACGCTCAGCAGGGCCGGGAGAACCGCAGTAGGACCGAGTAATTTTCACAGGCACATTTTTTTTTTTTTTTTTTGCCCAGGAGGTATGATCTTAGTTTCCATTCCTGCGAGTAGGTTCTTTATCACATCTTAATTACCAAAGACCTCATTTTGGCAAGCCTGCAGAGAACGGAGCTGTTGGGATACGCAGTCATTGTTCTTCTGCCCGGAGCCCCAACGTGAGCAATAAAAGAAGCTGGGCACCGTATGCAGCAAGGACAAATTGACCATTTTCCCCTTAATTTGAAGTAACGACATTAAAATCATTCGAGGCGGGTTTGCTCACTATAGAAAATCTAGCTTTCCAGTGTAACCTGGTTAAAACTATCCATCGTTACTTCTTTTATCTTCTAGAAGGGGGGGGAGGGCTCTCCGTCTGGAAGCTTTGTGTGGAATTGATTATAGCAGATTTGATCAACAATGGAATCACACTGCATCGTTTATCTCGGACTTGGCAATTATTGTGAATAAATGTGAACAAAGATATCGACAGTAAGATCAGGGAAGAGCCTTAGACACTGTAAGTCATTTGGGCAGACGGTTTATAGGGCATATGCTTAGCATAGATGTACGTCGGAGTGTTTCATAACTTACGTGTCCTTCAAGGAACCCCGAACACAGGTCCAGGGTCCCCTGGCTGACACAGTGCTGGCCTTTCCCGCCATGGTCACCTTCAAGATTGCCCCTCCCCAACTCCCCACCAAGGTCAACCCCACCCGGACAGGGGCAGTATTGATCCTGTACCCCATTCCATCACCTCAGCCGGCCATGGAATCCATATAAAGCTTTGTTGCAAATAAAGACGGCATTCCATAAAGCTTTGTGTCGCAAATAGAGCTACATACATGGTGGGTGGGAAGGGGCGCTTTTCACAACCTACTTTTTAAGTAGCAAGATGGTATCTATGTCCATGAATTTTAGGCATGCTGAGATGATTTCTGGACTACTTCCTTTCCTATAAAATGCTTTTTGATCAATACAATCAACACAAGCAACATGTGGGCCGCTGGTGCTTCCCAAGCAGATTTTACTCTGTTTCTGATGCGTCCTGACTCTGACTGCGTCATTGCTGACACTGGCCTTCACTCCACACAGGCTTTGGGTCCAGTGCTCTGTGTGCGGTGACAGGAACACTTTGGGGTGAGATGCACAACAATTAGGCAGAGAGACTTACATCTAAACCCCTCGCACCTGTTCTCAGCCTGAGGGTACCGTCTTGCCGAAATTGCTCAGGAGCAAACCCTTCCTCTGAAAATAAGAGAATTGTGAGGACTAAGGAAGAGGACAAATTTCCCTGTGGTGGTGCAGTGGGTAAAGCATCGACCTGGAATGCTGAGGTCGCCAGTTCGAAACCCTGGGCTTGCGTGGTCAAGGCACATATGGGGGTTGATGCTTCCTGTTTCTCCCCCCCCCTCAAAAAAAACCTTTTCTCTCTTTCTCTGTCTGTCCTCTCTAAAATGAATAAATAAAAAGTTTTACAAAAAAAGATGACATAAGGCAATGTCTTAACACAGTACTGGCCCAGGGGAGGCGCCCAGGTTGAATAAAAATACACCAGTGTGGTAACCATGACAGCTGAATAGCAACGCCATTGACTTTCATCTTCAAGGCCCTGGGGGCAGGGGTTACCCTCACTGCAGAGAAAACCACACTGGTTTTCGGTGAGACCAGCGGACACCACCCATGGGCGCAGCGGTAACAGGGAAATCCCCGGTGCAGCTGGGCCAAGAGTGAGGGTCCTATTGAGGGCATTGAGAGCCACCACGCTTTCGGGAAACTGGCAACAGGAGCTGAGAAGTTAGGACTTTGAACGAAAGGACACATTGGACGTCAAAGGCCACGGTCGTAGAGAGGAGCAGCCTGGGCGAAAGGAAGCAGTTCAGAGCGAGCGTCCATCCGTCCGTCCTTCCATCCCATCCCTGCCCGCTGACCTCTAACCATAGGCTGTTATGTATTCCATCTGGAAGAGGTATGTCATTTCCAAGTGATGCAAGCTATTGGTACCCAGCCATCTAGGAAATGTGCCCGTGTCATCATTTTTAAAAACGATGATCTCTCCTTAGAACTTTTTAATGCCATGGTCTCCCTACTCTCGGTGAGTCATACCCACCACTACATCTGCGACCGACAGGCAGATTACCAGAAGTTTGACCTTGAGCGACAAATTATGGTCCCACTTTTTTAAGCATGAGGAGTTTTATTGAAAGAGACTAATATCATGGTGCCGCGTATTTTAATTTTATTAGCCTAGTCTTCCTGCACCCTTTTCGGTAATGCCTTATTATTTTACAATACAGATTTTAAATGGTAACTATTTTTAGCCCTCCATTCAAGGGTCTAATCATTTTCTCTCTCAGAAAATTAAATATTACCACATTTCTTCATCTTCTGTATAATTACGGATTTGTACTTTTTCCTCTATTTAAATTCATTAAGAATTCCTTTTCTTTAAAAAAAATAGTTTTAAAGATGCATATATTTCTGGTAATTTTAATATTTCTTTGCCCTTTTGGAATATAGTTATGCATAAAGTGCTTTCAATTAACATTTTTTTAAAAAAAATTAGGGATTAGAGGCTTATAAAAATCTGTCCCCGGTAGATAAAAAAATTAGGTGAAAAGTGTGTCCCATTGTTTAAGAACACGGAGCACTGAGGTCAATGCGTGGATTATGGAGACGGCAGTTTAAGGTATGAATCCTAATTTCATTCTCACTCAGAACTCTCCACGACTCTCTACGCCTCAGTTTTAAACCCTGAATATTCAATTTTTTTATTAATGATATTCTTTAGCAGTGCTAACGTTAACCCTGTCACACCACCTTTGAAAGGTTGGATGTCACAGCGCGGTGCCATAAAATAATTTTTGGTCCAAAATTTCTGTCTAGTTGTTCGCCATCCTAGAGGTAGTTCATAAACTGACAGGCCAACTCCTGCGTCTGAGAGTTTCTATTTTTATTAAAGCTGCATGCTTTCCAACCTCACTGAGCATTTATTCTGAAAAACTGGCCACTTAAGTCCTCGGAGACATAACTGTGGAGATTTCATATCTTTTGCTTTCTTACCCTGGCATATGACGAGGCCAGCCATCCCCAAAATAAGATAACTGAGGTCTTAAAATGGATACCAATTCACAGCCCAGGAACAGGCAATGTTTTTCAGTAATATCTAGAAATTTTTTTTGGTCGAGACCACTTGATGACCTTCAACAAGCTATAAGAGTTTCTGAATCTCATCTACCCACCAGAGGTGATATCAAGCCTACAAAGGTACCGTGTGATTACAGGGTGATGAGCAGGGCGTGTCTGCAAGAACCGGGATGCGTCACGTTTACAAACTCACGGGTTCAATCAAAAACTTGGAACATGGCAGAATGTGCCACCAAACCGGCACTAAATCTCACCTGTCATTTCTGATGCATACAAACAACGGTCACCCCTAAAGCGCACTGATCTGTGTGTCAAGGAAAAACAAATGAATCAACTATGAGCTAATGTCCATCAGTTCATCTCAGTGGACTATCGATGGTAAGTGCTCTTTCAGACTTGGAGACACAAATTTCCTCTTGTCTAGGATTAGATAGTATGTAGAGCTCTTAGGTGTGAAATGAAAAGCTGGTCTGTCACTTACTTTGACAGTTAATAGAACATTTGCCTCACCAGGTGGGTAGAGCATTGAACTGGGATGCGGAGGACACAGGTTCGAGACCCTGAGGTCACCAGCTTGAGCGTGGGCTCATCTGGTTTGAGCAAGGCTCACCAGCTTGAGCTCAAGGTCAATGGCTTGAGCAAGGAGTTACTTGGTCTGCTGTAGCCCCCGGTCAAGGCACATATGAGAAAGTAATCAATGGACAACTAAGGAGCCGCAACGAAGACTTGATGTTTTCATCTCTCTCCCTTCCTGTCTGTCTGTCCCTATCTGTCCCTCTCTCTGTCTCTCTGTGTCTGTCATGAAAAAAAAGGAACATCTGTAGCCCATTTCAAACATGGGAGTAAAATTCCAAAATTATATGTGTTTCTTTATGAATTAGATACGTGTCCTCCTTCTATATGAGAGGTAACATAAAATAATTATTTTTTTTTACTTTATTTTATTTTATTTAGAGAGAGAGAGAAAGGACAGACAGGGACAGACAGACAGAAAGGAGAGAGTTGAGAGGCATCAACTTGTTGTAGCTCCTTAGCTGTTCATTGACTGCTTTCTCATACATGCCTTAACCAGGGGGCTACAGCAGAATGAGTGACTGCTTGCTCAAGCCTGCGACATTTGGGCTCAAGCCAGTGACCTGAGGCTTCAAGCCAGCGATCATGAGATCATGTCTATGAACCTGTATTCAAAGTGGTGAGCCCTCACCCAAGCCGGGACCTCGGGGTTTCGAACCTAGGTCCTTAGCATCCCAAGCCGACGCTCTATCCACTGCGCCACCGCCTGGTCAGGCCATAAAAAAAAATTCTTATTTAAAATAAAATTGAAAAAGCCATGTTTTAGAAAAACAGCAAACACTTTGATCAGCATTTCAATGACTGACCCAGCTTTTGGAAGTCACAGAGAGTCATATTAGAATTAGAAAACAGTTCATGGATCATGTAATTTGGTTGAAAAATTTGAATACAGTTAAGTCAGAGTTTAGAAGGTGTCCTAATGTGATAATGATGTTTAAAAGCCTGCTGCAGCCTTTATCAACCACTCTGCTAACCATAAAAGTCATCTTTCTTATCCATCCATAATCCCCCCACCGATAGAGATCTCCAGGCCAATTCAAGATAAAAATTTGAGGTAATAATCCCTCTCCTGGTGTCCCAGGGGGTGGAGAACTGTGGTATTGATTCTTCACAATGTCCATCCCCTGAGTGAGCGAGCTGTCCGTCACTCCTAGCGGCCCCTCTCCTTGGAGCTGAGTGAATCAGCGGTGCAGATTCTCCGGAGCTGAGCTAAGTAACCACTTCTCTCTGTAAGCTGCTCCAAGCACCAGAAATCCAGCGTTACTCAATAAATCGAACGCTTTTGATATCACCCTTTATGAAGAGGGTGGTAGCAGATTCCTACAGAATGGACATAAAGATCTAACACAGAGGAAAGCTTTATAGAGTTCTTATTCTATTGAAAAGAAAAATCAACTGGCCTTAAGAATAATTTATTTGGGGAGAAAATACACAATCTTTTAGTATAATGGGCAACTAATTTTAAAATATTAATTATAAATTTATTTCGATGTTATTATGGTATGGCAAGCTATAACGATGACAGGTAAGTTAGAAGCCAAATATAAAAAGGTATAATTCTGATAAATAATCCACAGAATTTAAAAATTAATTATTTCCATCCTCATAATCCTCCCTTAGGGAAAGCAATTTTAAACATAGCGTATACATATTTTCCCCACTAAAAGCCTAAAATGACCTAAACTCCATGTAAATCTTTTTGTTCATCATTTTACAAACTAACATGATATAGTATCTTAAAAAGTACATTATCCAAGAATCTGTAAAAACCAATTTTTCTTATAAAGTAAATGAATAATTTGCAAATTATTTACATGTTAAACACAGACTCCAGACAAAACCTGAAATAATGTATCATGGCTATGTTACAATTACTCCAATGTTGAAACTATGAGTTTATATTTGGAAATATTTTAATTCAATATGTTAATATGGAGAAGAAAAATAGAACTATTTGGTAAGTAATAATCACATTTAGTAAAATTTGATATCCATTCTTGATTAAGAATGTGGGGATGTAAGAAAACATCATTGTGTATAATTTTGGTTTTTGTGTCAGAGACAGAAAGAGACAGAGAAAGGGACAGACGGGAAGGGAGAGAGATGAGAAGCATGAATTCTTTGTTGCAGCACCTAGTTGTTCATTGATTGCTTTCTCATATGTGCCTTGACGGCAGGGGTGTGTGTGTGTGTGTGTGTGTGTGTGTGTGTGTGTGTGGCTACAGTAGAGTGAGTGACCCCTTGCTCAAGCCAGCAACCTTGGGCTCAAGCCGACCTCGGGGTCTCGAACCTGGGTCCTTCCGCATCCCAGTCCGATGCTCTATCCACTGCGCCACCGCGTAGTCAGGTCATTGTGCGTAAATTTTACAGAACAAAAGTCAGTGTTACACTTAATGATGAAACAGAAAGCGTCCCTACGAGGGGCCCCAAAATAAGGTACCTACTTCCATTAATGTGGCTTAACTTCTTTTTTTCTGAAAGTGCTTTCTAATGCTATTCAAGAAGAAAATAAATATACATTCTATTAAGTATTTTAAATAATATTTAAAACAAAAAATATTAATTGCAGAAGACAAAACCTAAGAACCAATGCACGACAATTATTAACTAGAAGTGAATTCTGCAAATAGTCAGAAAATAAGTCATAGATTAACATAGATGACCCAAAACCATGTATAAAAACCTCATGCAAGGAAATCTCATGTAATAGCAATAAGCATTACAAAGTATCTATCAGGTTTTAAAAGAAAACTTTAGGACTTGACTTAAGAACTGAGAAAGACCGATGTGAGGAGAATGATAAACCAGTACAGAGGAGCATACATGGTTTAAATAAATGAGGTACGGATATCCATAGGTTTAGAATTTTCCATATTTTAAATAGTATGCAGACTGATTCCCACAACATGCTATTTCCAACTGTGATAGAACCAGCAATTATTACTCTGCCACAGTAAGAGGCAGCAACCTTGCTTGGTGAGCAGAACATATTTTTACATCAGATGTTAAAAATTAAATATGCATTCCTGCATGCTTAGTATGTTGTCTTTAGTGCCAACCACAGGTCCCCCTCTTTATTGTTCTTCCTGCCTCTGTGTCCTCATTCCAGCTCCCGGAGACGCTGTAGAATATTAGGAGTCACTCTGAGTATCAGAATGTGTCTTTTTAATTAGACAGTCATATATAAACTTATTGTATACTGTAGCTATATAAAATGGAAAGTGTATTCACAATTTATCTTCAATTATCAGTAATCCACAAAATATGTCTTCTTCTTTTTTTTTTTGCCAGCAGACAACACACTTTTTGGTTATTATATACCTCTACATTAAATACTGACATAGAAGAGCATTTTTAAAATTTTAATACCTTTGAGAAAAAAGGACTTATTCATGCTTGATATATATTCAAACTAATTTTTTTTAGGTGAGAGGAGGATGAGATAGTAAGACAGACTTCCACATGCATTCCAACTGGAATCCACTCAGCAACTCCATCTAGGGCTGATGCTCAAATACTGAGCTATTCTTATCACCTGAGGCTGATGTGCTAGGACCAACCGAGCCATCCTTAGTGCCAGAGGACAACGCTGCAACCGATCGAGCCACTGGCTGCAGGAGGGAAAGAGGGAGAGAAGGGGAAAAGGGGTGGAGAGAAGCAGATGGTCACTTCTCCTGTGTGCCCTAACCGGGAATCGAACCCGGGATGTCCATACACCGGGATGACACTCTATCCACTGAGCCACCAGACAGGGTCCAAACTCAATGTTTAGTGTCTAGTCTAGAGCAGGTACAGGGTTAAAATAATGAAGAGGAGGACAGAGCCACAGATGTGAGGCCATTCTTGAAATTATGTTCATAATTTCATATTCCAAGCAACTCTAAAGTAGAAACACTGTTACCGGAAAGATCTAAATGCAAAACCTGGATCTACTGACACATATAGCCAGTGCACATCTTTTTACACCAATATACCTTGGATGCTCTGCCCCAGGTCATCATAAAGGGACCGCCACTGTATGGGACAAGAATAACAGGCAGGTGAACAAACACATCACGGACATTTGAACTGAGCTTCTCTATTTGTAAAGATTGATGACTACAGCAATGTGTAAAACAATTATGACCTGAGGTAAATATTAATTAGATTCTCCTTGCATAATGTTTTCCTCTTGGGTCAATACACTTTGCTAATTCCCTCACGGGAAAGTCATTATTGTACTAGCAGTTAATGACTGTTTACAGGTACGTCTGGAAATACATTATGCTACTTAGAGAAATATGCAGTCAAAGTAAATTTTAAATCCCATTTCTTTTACTGGAGAGACTGAAGACGATTAACCTCATTTCAAAAGATTTTTTTTTTTTCCAGAAAAGTAGCAAAGTGATCACCCAAGCTCACAGGAAACTTAAAGCGAATTTCCAAATATGTACAAAAAAAAAATGTGCATATGAGCAGCTGGATTTTTTAAAGTAACAGAATCAAATGTCCACACTTAATTCAGTTTCCAAAAAAAAAAAAGTCTGCAAAGTACATAGTATTTGCATAGGAAAAGATTGCCAATCAGCTGCTAAGAGGCTGATAGTTATGTGTTCTCATAGGTCAGAGACTTTTATGAAACAAACCTCTCTCCAGGCAGATGATAATCTATGCTGCTTTCAGCTAGATTCTTTTTTTAATTTTTTTTTCTGAAGTTGGAAACGGGGAGGCAGTCAGACAGACTCCCACATGCACCGGACCGGGATCCAACCGGCACGCCCACCAGGGGGCGATGCTCTGCCCACCAGGGGGCAATGCTCTGCCCATCGGGGGCTTCGCTCTGTTGTAACCAGAGCCATTCTAGTGCCTGAGGCAGAGGCCACGGAGCCATCCTCAGCGCCCGGGCCATCTTTGCTCCAATGGAGCCTTGGCTGCGGGAGGGAAAGAGAGAGACAGAGAGGAAGGAGAGGGGGAGGGGTGGAGAAGCAGATGGGGGCTTCTCCTGTGTGCCCTGGCCGAGAATCGAACCTGGGACTCCCGCACGCCAGGCTGACGCTCTACCACTGAGCCAACCAGCCAGGGCCTTCAGCTAGATTCTAGATGTTTAAAAAATAGGAGTTAGTTTCTCATTCTATTCTTTTATTTTAGTAGTTGATTCAATATTTGAAAGAAACATTTTCCTAATGAATATTCTAATTTCAAATAACACATGTGATTAAGCGTAATTTCCCAGGCAGTCTCTTCATGTTAATCGTATTTGGAACTGTCTTCTTCAGGTGGTGCTGGCTGTCGTAGGGATGGGGGAGTTTGTTTATTTCTTTAAAAAATAACCCTCTGTCGATCTCACTCACCTGTCAGTTCTGTGAAAGCAGCCTCCACTCAGAGAAGCTCCCCTCACCCCCCCCCATAAATACATTCCAAGGAGCACCTGTGTCTATTAGGGTCTATTCTTGCTTGTTCCAAAACCAAATGTTATTCTAAGTACTTAAAAATAATTAAAAAGGTTATTTATTGTGAGTTTACCCACTAACCAGCAGAGCTTTAAATCCTAATATTAATATTCTAATTTAAATACTGCAAATTGCACCTTCATAAAAATGGACAATATCCCACTTGTAGGCAGGTGATGGCCAATCAAGTCCCTAGAATTGAAAGTAATGCCCACCCATTCTTCCCTTAGGTTGTTCATCCAAGTCACTGCATTGTTCCCGGAGTTTATATATAGTACAGGATTTTGTCACAAAGGGAGGACGATGACATGTCAGTCCAGGAAATAGAAACACGATGACCATCACTGGAAACAGTCAACGTTGACCGAATAGTGTCGATGGTAGAGAAGGCAGGGCTCAGGGAAGGCTGACCAGGGAGAAGCCGGGAGAAAGGTCTCAGGCCAGTGCTGGACAGACGTGAATCCCGCTGGGATGTTCTTCTATTGTCAATGAGGAAGTATTGAGAATCTGAGGAGGTGAGTGACCCAGTCAGACTCATACTGAAGGAAAGCATGCAGTACCACCTAAAAGCATGCCACTTCCACATGTTGACTATTTTTATTTATTTTTTGTATTTTTCTGAAGTGAGAAGTGGTGTTTGTGGGGGGGAGGCAGAGAAACAGACTCCCGCATGTGCCCGACCGGGAGCCACCCGGCATGCCCACCAGGGGGCGATGCTCTGCCCATCTGGGGCGTTGCTCCATTGTAACCAGAGCCATTCTAGCGCCTGAGGCGGAGGCCATGGAGCCATCCTCAGTGCCCGGGGTCAACTTTGCTCCAATGGAGCCTTGGCTGTGGGAGGGGGAGAGAGACACACAGAGGAAGGAGAGGGGGAGGGTAGAGAAGCAGATGGGTGCTTCTCCTGTGTGCCCTGGCCGGGAATTGAATCCAGTACTTCCACACGCTTGGCCATCTACCACTGAGCCAACCGGCCAGGGCCATGTTGACTATTTTCAACTAAAGCTACTTAAAGAAACAGCCAGTGCAGGGCCACTCTGTCCTCCTGAGAGCAGGAAATAAGTGTCCCATGGGAAAGACACCCTCTCTGCCCCCACAGGGCAGAGGGCACCCTTATCACCAGAGACAGTGAACCAGGGCTGAGAAATCAACATAAACAAACCTAGTTACTTCCTCACTAATTTAGGACCTGAACCCTCTGTCTTACAAGTCTCAGGAGCTTGTCTTCTTATCTGAAAGGTAGAAAAGCTGCCTGGTTTGGTATTTCTTTGAGTCTCATGTTTCTGTGAACTCCCAGATGGACAAAATTTGCGTTTCTCCTGTTAGTCTGTCTTGCGTCACTTTGATGACTAGATCAGCCAAGAAGCTAGCGGGGGAAGAAGGGGAACATTTCCCTCTCCTCCGACACTTCAGAAGCACAGTTCTGAGTGTGTGATTGGGGAGGGGGGGGAGGGCAGACTAAGGCACAGAGACCAAGGGAGGAAGGACAGTGAGACAGATATTGATGTGTCAGGGTGTTTCCTGTTAGGGATGTTGTACCTTTCCCTCCTGTTTCTCTTAGGCGTACATTTCCCATTTTTATTGTACTCCGTCCAGTGGCCATTTTCTAAACTCTTTCACGCTGGAGCCGAGCTGTGGCATCAAACCCACATTTCAGCTCTTGTTTCCAGTCGCCACCCGGGCGTCGTTACCTGCACCCGTGCCCTCCCTCAGCCTGTGTGCCCGTGCTCGCCGACCCTGGGAACGCCAGCCGACTTTTCCTGCCCAGATGCTGGTGAGGCATCTCCCAGGGGGTGCCCGGTGCCTCTGGCCCTCCGTGCGGCCTCTGTCCAGCTTGTCCGACGCTCACTCCTCCTCAGACACCCAGCCCTGGGGGTGAAGCTGGAGCTGCAACATCGCTGGTGGGTGCACGTTTTCCAACCCTGCTTCCTGCTCAAACCCGCTTCTGCCGTCCCGGACCGAACCCGCCCCTCGTGGGAGGTGGGATACCTGCCAACTGGGTGGGCTTCCCCGTTCTCTCTCATCCACACTAAGCATACGGTCCTTGTTTTTGTTTATCATTGGAAAACTAGAAAGCCTGTAGTTGGCCCAGCCTCCCTCCGCCCGCCCTCATGGGATCTCCTGGGGGTCTGTGATGTCGCTCCCCCTGGGGCCCCTGGCCTCCCACCCACACTTCCCCCGGTGGCTCAGGGGTCCCAGGAGCCCCATTCCGAGGACTGTGCTCCTTTGACTCAGCGTCTGATCTCTGTGAGCACGAGGCTCCCCGGGGGGAAGGGGTACAGCCCCCGTCCCCAGCCTCTTCCTTCTCTATGATGAAACGTAAACGCTGCTCTGGAGAGGGAGGGACCAGAAGGAAAAGAAAGACAGAGGTAGACGTTCTGCTCCCAGAAACAGGCAGGGGAGCAGAGAGGGGGGCCCCACATGTGGACAGATCGCAGATGGCACCCGGCTGGCACTCTGTCATGCCTCCAGGGACGGGCTCGGCATGGCACCTGCCGTCGACGTCGGTTCCACACGTCTGGACAGGAGACCGCAGCCGCCTAACTCGCACGGGCCTCCTTCGTTATCTCGTGCTTTGCCCCACATGTGATCTGGGGGTGCGCCGGGCTCTTCCTGCGCCCCCTAACGCTGAGAGCGTGCCCTCACTGGGCTCGTTAGCATCAGCTTCCCGAAGACTGTGAAACAGCTCAGGACTAATCACTAGTTCATTAGCAATAGCCACTAGCTGTGCTTGGAAATGTCAAAAAATAAGAAGTTAACTCCCCCTCCCATTAGTTTTTCCTGATAAAAATCTTTGAAATATTGTAGAGGATTTTTATAATTCCCTGGGGAACAAATCCCCAGACTTCACTAATGTTGCAGAGGAAAAAAAAAAAAAAACTATCAGAATCAGAAGAGTCAAAATGAATCAAAATATTATTGTTATAATAGTTGAAAAGAGTAAAAAAAAAAAAAAAGGCAAAAAGGCTCACCAGCCTGAAAAATAGCTCTTCGGCAGGAACAAAAGAAAAAAAAGAGGGGAAAAATTATGAAGATACCTCAATTTAACCTCTCAATTACAACACACAGCATTAAAGGTATTGTACAACTAAATCCCTAGTCTACATATTATCTATCTCCTTAAAGATCCAGAGACCAAAACAGTATTTAAAATCTTCTTCACTTTTACAATAATCTGACACAAGAAAACCAAAGCTCTTTAAAAGCCGAGAGAAGTGGACCAACTGAGAGTCAGACCTATAAGATGTGCGGCTCAGAGATTCCAGGTTCCCTAAAAGACAGTGCCAATCGCTCAGAGAGAATAGGATAAGAGCTCTAACAAACTCCAACAGTGGGATACTAACCTATTAATTCAGGTTTTCAATTATTTTTGAAACAGTAAACGAACATCTACCAAGGACCACACATGTGTTTTTTACTTTGTGTCCACCGGGATGAGCTGAACAAACCACGTGGTTGAGTTGGTTCCAAGATGTCTTCTCAGAGCGAAGACCTTGGCCCCCTCGCCCCCCACCGGGAAAGGGTGCACGGACGACTGAGAAATGGAAATTTGGAGAAGCCGCACGATGACACAGTGGGCAGAGACCACGGAGCGTCCTGCTAGAACTTTGTTATTCTGTGATCGAGAGAAAAATCTTCTGAATGTCTCAGCGTGTCAGTAGGTAGATCATGTGATATTTGTGTGATTTCTGCAGAAATGTTTCGACTCCGTGGTTTGTCAACTAATGAAGGAGGATCAAGTGCTTGTACAAGGAAGTGCTTGTACAAGGAAATGCCCGTGGAGTTCCACATTTAACAAGTTGAAGGAAACGAAAGGGGAGTACATTTCTGTGCAGTTCCTCCTAGGAAACGCAAAAGCATTAGTATGAAAATGTATCAGGATTATTATTGTTATTACCCTTCCAGCGATAACCTGGCATGTGATTCCCAGGTACCCGTGGTCCTGGTCTCGGCACACAATACAAACGTCTCTACCCTTCTGGGGGAATGTGCACTACTCCACACACGGAGCCCAGGGCTTGTGGTAGATTTCATATCAGGAGACAACCAAACCACAATCAGGCTTCTGTGAGAACAGAAGTGCAGATCCAAGGAACACAGAATGATTCTATTTTTAAAATAACACACGGAAACCATACGCATCTCAACTCATTAGTTTCAAATTAGCCTTACTGGTGACTTACTTACAGAATCCTTTATAATAGCAAGACACTCTACTGCGTTTCAACTAAACGAGGTCAGAAATAATTATACTCTTTGTAACACTTCAACACTACTGTAGATACATATAAAATTCATTTGGGTAAAAAGAACTGTGTAACCTATAATTCCTGATGAACTAACTCCCCAAAGGAGATTTGCTATAAGACGCCCATCGCTCCAACTCAACATAGCATATTTCTGTTCGCATCAACATGAGTGTTGAGTTAGTCTCCCACAAAAGACACATTGGGAGATAGATACATCGAGGCTCCATAGATAAAAATTGCTTAAGAAGTTGAAGTCTTGCAGATTCAGAGACTAAATGGAAGGCAAGTATAAATATTTTGTGAGAAAATTAGTAGCCAATGCTGTTTTTCATTGAACGCCAAGAAGCTATACACGTCTAATGCAGCTAGATTCCAAATGTTACCCATGACTTAAAGTAACTGGCAGTCACGGGATTGCCAACATCTTACTTTGCCAGCAGACGACGTGTAAAACAAGTCAACAAGTACACCAAAATTACAGTGAAAAAAAAAACTAGTTATTTTTTTTCTTTTCTCTCTTAAAAGAGAGATGTAAGTAACACATTGCAAGAAGAACCTAATTTTGAAAACGCAATAGTCTTTCACCAAAATAATAATAATAATAATAATAGCAGTTTTAAAATATGCCATGATAGTATTTTTGTTAGTTTACAAATACATATATTTATATGTTTTTTCCCCCCCATCTGCTTTCATATCAGAAGTCATGAAATATCACATTTCCCTTGATTAATGTTTAGGGATATTGAAGAAAATGGATACTACTAAGTTCCTGGATCTCTCATCAGATAAGCCTTCTTCAACTTTTTTTTTTTTTTTTTATCTTTGATAGGGGAGTTTAAATAACTGCCTAACGTATTTTGAAAATTAAGTAGCAATTAGGAAATTTAATTTAATTTTCAGTGACGTGACAAACTTTTAAGATAGTTGCCATTCAGTATTTCTCTGACATTCGCATTGAAGTGGGTTGCCTGCATTTTACCCAGTAAACAAGGATGACTCCTGGGAAATGGCACTTTCTTTTCTTTCTTTGTTTTTTTTTTTTTTCACCAGAACAGGCTGCATGTGTATTTAGTTACGAGGTGGGAGTGCACAGATCTCCCCAAGCTTCAGTTTGCTCCGTGTGGGATGGCCGGAGTCCCAGCACCCTTGTCCCAGGGTCCTCGTGAGGACAAACTGATGACATCCACGCAGGGCGGCTTGGCAAGGGCAGCTGCTCAGCTGGGCTGACTCCTGTCATTGTCATCACTTTGCTGCCGTACGAGTTTCTCCAGTGGCACTCGGGGTGCAGAGAATGGGCCCACTACGCCGTCAGAGAGGACTGAAGGCATTCTCCCATCATTCCTTCCACGGGTGGCCCTCGGGGTGCAGAGAATGAGCCCACTACGCCGTCAGAGAGGACTGAAGGCATTCTCCCATCATTCCTTCCACGGGTGGCCCTCGGGTGCAGAGAATGAGCCCGCTACGCCGTAGGGGAGGACTGAAGGCATTCTCCCATCATTCCTTCCACGGGTGGCCCTCGGGGTGCAGAGAATGAGCCTGCTACGCCGTCAGAGAGGACTGAAGGCGTTCTCCCATCATTCCTTCCACAGGTGGCACTCGGGGTGCAGAGAATGACCCCGCTACGCCGTCAGAGAGGACTGAAGGCGTTCTCCCATCATTCCTTCCACGGGTGGCACTCGGGGTGCAGAGAATGAGCCCGCTACGCCGTCAGAGAGGACTGAAGGCATTCTCCCATCGTTCCTTCCACGGGTGGCCCTCGGGGTGCAGAGAATGAGCCCGCTACACCGTCGGAGAGGACTGGAGGCATTCTCCCATCGTTCCTTCCACGGGTGGCACTCGGGGTACAGAGAATGACCCCGCTACACCGTCGGAGAGGACTGGAGGCATTCTCCCATCGTTCCTTCCACGGGTGGCACTCGGGGTACAGAGAATGACCCCGCTACACCGTCGGAGAGGACTGGAGGCATTCTCCCATCGTTCCTTCCACGGGTGGCCCTCGGGGTGCAGAGAATGACCCGCTACGCCGTCGGAGAGGACTGAAGGCATTCTCCCATCATTCCTTCCACAGGTGGCCCTCGGGGTGCAGAGAATGAGCCTGCTACGCCGTCAGAGAGGACTGAAGGCATTCTCCCATCGTTCCTTCCACGGGTGGCACTCGGGGTACAGAGAATGGGCCCGCTACGCCGTCAGAGAGGACTGAAGGCATTCTCCCATCGTTCCTTCCACGGGTGGCACTCGGGGTGCAGAGAATGAGCCCGCTACGCCGTCAGAGAGGACTGGAGACATTCTCCCATCATTCCTTCCACGGGTGGCCCTCGGGGTGCAGAGAATGAGCCCGCTACGCCATCAGAGAGGACTGGAGGCATTCTCCCATCGTTCCTTCCACGAGTCGCTTGAAAAGCAATGATGGAGTGGAAGTATAAAATCTCCACATTATTCTCGCACACAGTTTATTAATATATAAAACCTCCCGCATCATCGCAGGTTACTCTAATACAAACGAGTGTTATTTTCTGCCAAGTTAAATTGGGTGCCTAGTGAGAAAGAGGAGGAGGTATGTTAGGGTCCAGCGCCCTGAAATAAGCAGGCTCCACTAAGGCCGTTCCGGCACCGGAATTCTTCCCGCTGCCAGCCCCAGACACGGCTCATGGCACACCGCCCGACCGGCGTACGGGGAGAGCGAGCACAGTACTTCTCCCGGGGCTTTAAACAGTGCCCAGAAAGCCAGGGCCTTACGCATCCACAATGCACCAGGGTTTTCTGGCACCCAGAACTGCCAATGGGCCATCGATTGTAAGCACACGGCGTGAGCCAATCATCCTGGCAAGTTAACTGCCCGCCCCACATGGGTCTGCGCTGTTCGCGGATTCCAGTCACAGGCCGGTGCTCTAGGGCAGCTGTCTGTCTGCTCAGCCCTCCCGTGGACGCAGAA